>NW_026262593.1:62798393-63022022 GCF_021869535.1 Mytilus californianus | reverse complement strand
GGTTCAAGAGAACTAAAAACAACTGCGCCATGAGCGCATGATACGCCCGTCGTCTTGTGTGTGAATTTTTATGCAATAAGCATAATTAGTTTCTGACCTACGGCGTGACATGCGAAACCCCCCCTTTTTGTTTTACAAAAAACTCAATATCTCTAAAATAAAATTTTGAATCAAAACCAAAAAGTATACAGATCTTTAGATTAATATAACTAAGAAGTGTGTATAATTTTAAGCAATAATCATAAATCATTTTTGAGATACAGCGCGACATGTGAAAAACCCCTCCCCCTTTTTTTTACAAAATACTCAATAACTCAAAAATAAAATTTTGAATCATCACCAAATAGTATACAGATCTTAAGGTTAATATAACTAAGAAGTGTGTAAAGTTTTAAGCAATAATCATAAACTGTTTTTGAGATTTGGCGCGACATGTGAAAAACCTCTCCCCCTTTTTTAACAAAATACTCAATATCTCTAAAATAAAATTTTGAATCATCACCAAAAAGTATACAGATCTTAAGATTAATATAACTAAGAAGTGTGTAAAGTTTTAAGCAATAATCATAAATTGTTTTTGAGATACGGCGCGACATGTGAAAAAAAAAACACACACCTGTTTTAGTTACTAAGTCCCGTAACTCAAAAAGTTTTAATCTTATTATCACCAAAAAGTATACAGATCGTTTGACCATCATAAGAAACAACTATGTTAAGTTTCATGAAATTTGGATAAGTCATTCTCAAGTTACGGTGCGACATGTTTACGCCGGACAGACAGACGGACGGACAGACAGACGGACAGACAGACGGACATTTGTATACCATAATACGTCCCGTCAAGAACATGCAAAATTCCAATTATTTACATTTCTGTTGTTTCTTCTTCTCAATGCATGGTACCGATCAGATGAGTAGAGTCTTGATGATAATTTTTACTGTTTGTTCTTTGCGTCTGTCGTTCCGTCCCAAAAGTACATAAAGTGTGTCCGGCTAACTGCTCCTAAAGTTTTAAAGCAAAACATCATATTACATATATGCAAGGATGGTTTCATTAAACATACCTTATCATAAATTAAGTAAAGCGTTGACACATTCGGTATCACTTCATTCAGTATTATCATTAAAAAAAACACTTTAACAAGTTAATGCATGGGGCACATTAGACGACATACAAGGACGACAACGGTCGTTAACAGACAATGGGTACCAAATCAAGAACATTGTTTATTTTAATATTTAAATGGTAAGAAGGAGGTGGTGTGACAAACGCTGTCATATCAAAAAAATATAACCGAACCTTGCTAAGTCTTTTGTTGGGTATATACATACCATAAAAAGAAAACTTACATTGGCCCAGTAGTTTAATTAATCATCGCATTGTAATCTTATAATAGATACTGAAGACCCAGTATCATAAGTTTCAGAATTGTGACTATTTGAGATTGTTTTTACAATTTTCCCATAGAGTAAACCCCCATTTTTTAGCTAGGACGGCTATGTCATTGGGTACATTTTTCAATCAAGATACTCTATTCAAAATTGTGGCTAAGTTGAATTCTTTTTGGCACAGTAGATTAAGTGGAGAATAATTTTGTAAGATTGATGAAAAATTGTTACTAAAGGCTCCATGGAGCCTGTGTCGCTCAACAGATATTCTTATTTTCAATTGATGCATGAAATAATGCAACCGTTATACTTTTGCTTTTGTTTTAGAGAAGTCAAAAACTGCATTTCCCCCTTATGTTATATTATTAGCCATGTATGTCATGTTGGTTGGCAGGCCGGCAGGGCTCGGTCATCCGACACATTTTTTAAGCTCCGTACCCTCATGGTGGTAGTGGCCAAGTTGGTTGAATTTGTCTCATTTTGTGATTCACTTTCAATTTTATTTTCTAATTGTGTAGTGTTACCTTAGAAAGCATCTAAATTTCAAAATGCGTGTAAGAAACAGTTCTTTTTACCGAAGTTTTAATGGTCAAAGCCGTAAATCGATGATTTTAGATAATAATAAGGATGAAACGTCTTTTTAAGGGAATCTATTGGTGTATAAACTGGACTTTGATTTGTTTGTGAGTAAATAGGTCGAGTTTGTACACCAATATATTCCTTTAAAGAAATCGTTTAATCCTGTTAACCTGTTTACTATGATAAGGTAGAAGTATGTTCTTATTTCAAAAAGAGGGACACTCAGCATATATCATTAACATGTGCATGAAGTGACAACTACTTGCTAGAAACTGAATGCTTTGACCACAACTAAAGATGTTTTAATTGGGTTACGTATATATAATATAAAAAAATATGTCTTTTTCAAGACTTCTGATCCATGTAGTTTGGCATGTTTGCTATATCATCCATGATTATAGAGGTGGTTATGAAGGATTAATGTTCATTATAAGTATAAGTCTATAACAAAGTATATCACTGGATGGAGCTTTTTGTCTAAGTGTATTTTAAATTGCTTTGCTTTGAGCTAAGTTCATTGTTATGCAAATGCATTTTTTGTGAAATAAAAATTTGACATACAACTCAAAATAGCACATGATCTGCTGTAAGGTAAGATGATCACAACTGGCAGCAATATAATGCTACTAGCAATATAATGCTAGGTGGTTTTGTAACACTTTTTATAAACATAGACATAGAGTTTAAATGATCATAATACTGTTTATGTTAGCAAGTATAATTTTTTTACATGCACAAAATTCAATTACAGGAATGTACATATTTATATTTCCGAAGCACTTAAAGAATGTCGGGCAATATGTAGATTTGTTATTAAAGAAGACCTGACATCAAATCGGGGTTTTGCTTGATTTGCTATAACTTTACTTGAAAGAGGTTTGTGTTAAGGTTTTTTCAACTACATGTAACCAGTTTCGTATATATATGTCAATTTGATTAACATCTCATTGACCTGTGAAATATGCAAACATTCATTGCGAAAATAAGGCTCTCTAGCCTGTGACTTCTCATGCACTTTACGACCATTCTGACTGACAACACAATCACTCAAACGTCAGAACAAAAAATACGTTTTTGTGGGACACTGACATAAATGGAAACCAGCCATGGTGTATTTTGCAGCTTAAGGAATGTCTCACTAAATAAAATCTATAAACTGTTGGCACTGATTACAAATTGGTGTCTCCTCCATGACTGTCTTGGACATTGAAACTAAATATTTAATAAAAGACACTTTTATTTAAGTGTTTGGTACAGGTCTGATGTCACTGTGCATCACAGTTCAACATAGAAACCTATGGGGGAACCAGAGCCGTCTTTCTGTCAGAAAACACTATCAAACATCCAAACATACTATCCACACTGATCTGTGTCCACACTTGTTTTATATGAAAGTAGTAAAAATTATGTTTAAAATGTCATTAACAGCGTCAAAGGATGGCTTATAGTACGCTGATTCCAAAAATATATGGTTTCTTTACAATACTTTTTTTAAGAGAGATAATTTGTTACTTACGGTTTGAAAAAATGTTACTTCCAGTATTATCAAAACTGTTCAATTGACACTAGTTCCAAACATATATGGTTCTATATACTTATACATTTAAAAAGCACATAAAATAAGTACTTCCGGTTTACACATGGTCACTTCAGGTTCCTTTTTCAAGGTCATATGGCTTGCAACTTAATGCGAAAAGTTCCATGGCTTAATCATGCGAACATATGAGGTAAAAGCAAAAGTCAAAATCTAGAACGTCAATTTGACCTTGAGTACAATTTCAAGGTCATCAACCAAGGATCTCAGTGAAAAGACCTTAGGTCTTAAATATATTTGGTTCATGAGTTATATCAACATATGCATATATTTTAATAAAAGAGGGGAGAAAACTCTAATTTAAACCAATATGTATGTGTTGCGACACGTCGCAAGTAACAATTAAGTAAATATATGTTGTCGATATGTTATATCGTGTTTGTAAAGAGGTGAAATTAAGCCAAAATCCATATTAAGAAATGACATTGATCTTTGACCTTGACCCTAAATTCGGTTTAAAATGTCATTTCCAGCGTCAATGATAGTTAACTGTACGATGATTCCAAAAATATATGGTTTCAATGCAATATTTTTTAAATAAGGGAGATAATTTGTTACTTCCGGATGGAAAAAATGTTTTTTTCAGTATCATTTCAATGTTAACTTGAAAATGATACCTGAAATACCTAAAATATCTGGTTCTAAATATAATTACATGAATAAAGTACAAAAAATAGGTACGTTCGTTTTACACAAGGTCACTTCCGATTGGATGTTCCAAGATTGAATGGCTTTCAAAAGACCCTAGCCTTTAGTTATATATGGTTGATGAGTTATATCACCATACGCGTATCTTTAAATACAAGAGTGGAATAACTCTTATGTAATTTTCGCGTACCCTTTAAACCATCATGTTTGTGTTACGACATGTCACAACTAACAAGTAAGTAAACATATGTTGTCGATATCTTATATGGTGTTTGAAAAGAGGTAAAAATAAACCAAAATCCAAATTTAGAAATGACCTTTGACCTTGACCCTATTTTCTTTTTTTTTACCAAGGACCTCAGATCAAAGGGCCTAGGTGTCTATAACCTATGGTACCAATGACATTTACATTTCACTTATTTTAAATACAGAAGGGGAAATAACTCTCATATGGAGTTTCCGGATCGCTTCGGTCAAAATTATATTTAAGATCATAAGGATATAACGTGCAAATTGGTTAAATAATTTTGTTGTTATCTTAAACTGGTGCGAAGGAGTCGTGTTTGATGAGATAACTCTTTCAATAAAAAGTGTTCAGCTAAACAGGGTCAATGTCAAAAGCGCAATAACTGTTCAATACCATATGCAAAAAATCTAATCGACATCTTGCAAAACCACAATGCACCGTTGTGGCGGAAGAATAAAAAAACGATAATTTTTTTAAACCAATTGTTTATGAAATTCTTTCCACATACATTTTCAAAGTAATTGATAAGAAGATAGTTCCTGTTTACTCAAAGTTAAAATTTGCATCCAACTATAAGATTCTTCGTACTAAAAAAAAGTGGTTATCATTTACTTTTGAGTTTAAATAAGGAAGTTAATTAGCTAGTTCCGGTGTGGTGAATGCCACTTCCGGTCTAATTTGGTAGCTTTTTCACACTGATTATAAAAATATATAGTTCTGTATACTTTTGCCTGTTAACTAGGGGATAATTGGCTACTTCCGGTTTATCAAAAGTCACATCTAGTCATTAGTGATAAGTTTATGTATTAAGATTACAGAATATATGGATTTTTTGTACATTTTCATGAAAAAAGTGCAGAAATCGTTACTTCCGGTTTTGTCAAGGTCACTTCCGGTTGTCATTTTCAAGGGCATATGTCACCCAACCTTTTTGTTTAAGGTCTTATGGCTATATATTGAACCAAGTTGAAGTTATAATCAATTAACCTGATATTTAGACATTTCAGGGGCACTTACTCCTATAAGAAGCCTTTAGATTGATTCAGACCAAATGTAACAGATCTTCATTACAATAAAGTTAACATTTAGCACTTGTTCTTTTATATATATATTTTAATGTGTAGGAGAAAATGCAAAAACAAGGAAAAGTCAAAATTGTAAATTTAACCCTGACCTTTGACCTTGACCTCATTTTCTATGTTAGGACCTAGGGGCCTCAAATAAAACATTCCAGGGTTATACGGTTAACGGTTTATAAGTAAAAAAAAACATACCGACAAATTTATTTGGTGAAGATAGATAACTCCTATAAAATTTCATGGAATCGTCTCGATCCAAATTAGCCAAAAATTCCAGAAGATGTAACAAATGATTTGTAAAACGAATTTTGTCGATATTTTTTTTGTTACGAAGGAGCTGCACACATTGGATAAACAGCGAAAAGTGAAATAACAAGATAAATAAAAGAGGGGAGAAAACTCTAATTTGATGTGAGTGTACCCTTTAAACCAATATGTATGTGTTACGACATGTCCGAACTAACAATATAGTAAATGTATGTTGTCGATATCTTAAATCGTGTTTGAAAAGAGGTGAAATTAAGCCAAAATCAAAATTAAGAAATAACCGTGACATTAGACCTTGACCCTATTTTATCTATTTTTTACCAAGGACCTAAAATCAAAATACCCTAGTTTCATCACTTATTGTTTTATAAGCTACAACAACATTATTCTCATTAAAAATATAAAAGGGGAAATAACTCCCAAATGTAGTCTTCGGACCGCTTTGGTCAAAATTATTTTTAAGATCCTGCGGATATAACGACCATATTGGTGAATTAATTTTCTTGTAATCTTTGACGGTTGCGAAGGAGATTTGTACACAAGAAAACAGGGTTTGAGGAGATAACGCTTACAAAGAAAATTGTTCGTCTTAGCAGGGTGAAATTTAAAAGCGCATAAACTGTACGATACAATATAAGAAATATCTAAGCAACATATTGCAACACTAAAATCTAAAAATTTGGCGGAAAAATAATAATAATGATAATAATCAGATCAAATACAAAAGGTCTTTCCACAGAAAAGTGGAAAGACCTAATTATAATCAGAACAAATACAATAAGTCTTCCCACAGAAAAGTGGAAAACTTAATAATCAGAACAAATACAATAGGTCTAATGATGATAATCAGAAGAAAACAAATGAAAAGACTTAATAATAAAAGCGTTTAATGCACCTCATAAGGAACATATAGGTCATGTTTCGTTTCATTCCATAAAGATGGTCCGGCCACAACGAAACAACACTTGGTTAGTACCTCTCTCGGGACATTCATGCCATATTTGGTTTCATTTTATTCAGTGGCTCTCTTAAAGAAACTAGTTGTATGTATTTGGTTACTTAAAAGAAAACATGTGTTTTTGTATTTCCCATAGGGTCCTATGTTTAACTTAATCTGCCTGCTAGATACCCCAATGATGATTGTGGCCAAGTTTGGTTAAATTTGTTCCAGTAGTTTCAGAGGAGAAGATTTTTGTAAAAGTTAACGACGACGGACGACGGACGCCAAGTGATGAGAAAATCTCACTTGGCCCTTTGGGCCAGGTGAACTAAAAAAGTGTTCAATATTCTATTATGATTTTAATCGTGTAAGGCATAACAGTAAAGAAATGGTATCTCTTAATATCATAGTTATCATGATAATAGAGAAAAATGACCCCCAAAAAAAACCATTTTGTCTGTTATGGGCAATTACTTATACAGGAATTTCATCGCAATTTTGACATAAATGGACAATTGGTGGAGCTCATTATTCTGAACATATTTATTTGTTCCTTTCAGATTAACTCTATTTATGAAGGTTAAAAAATAAAGTTTAAAATAAAGAGACAAAAGTTGGATTTTACCCGTAGGTTCTATTTGTAGCCTTGTCAGCCATGCTGGCTGGTAGCCAGGATCATCGGACATTTTTTAACTAGATACTCTAATAATGATTGTGGCCAAGTTTGATTAAATTTGTCTGAGTAGTTTCAGAAAAGAAGATTTTTGTAAAGGAATATAAAAATTTACAAACAACTGTTAAAATTGACAATTAGGACAATAACGTTAAAGGATCAATTGACTATTTTGGTCATGTTGACTAATTTGTAGATCTTACTTTGCCGAACAATTTTGCTGTCTTCAGTTTACCTTTATCTATTCCAATATTCAAGATAATTACCAAAACTACAAAATAACCTTAAAGTTACCAAGAAAGGGGCAGCAACGTATCAACAGATTGTCTGATACTTCTGAAATTTCAGGGCAGATAGGTGTTGACCTGATGAACATATCAATTCCTGTAAAATTTCCTGTAAATGATTGATGGGCAGTGTCATAGGATACATTTTTAAAACTAGATACAATGAATATAATTTAGGTAAAGTTTGGTTCAATTTGGCCTTGCAGTTTCAGATATGAAAATATTTGTGAAAACTTATCCAAAATTACAAAATTTTTTGAAAAATTGACTTCAATGGGCAATAACTCAGAAAAGGAGTCAATAGACCGTTTTGGTCAGGCTGACATATTTGTAGATATAACTTTGCTTAACAATTTTGCTGCTTACAGTTTATCTCTATCTCATTATAATATTCAAAATAATATCCAAACACTGCAAAATGTCCTTATAATCACCAATTTAGGGGCAGCAAATCAACAACCGTTTGTCCGATGCGTCTGAAAATTGTAAGGCACACATATTTTTGTATAAGTTAACGGACGACGACCACGACAGACGACCACTACGACGGACGCTAAGTGATTAGAAACGATTACTTGGCCTTTTTGGGTCGGTGAGGTAAATAATGCATCAATTAAGGGGAAAAGTTTCTACAAGAAGTCGTTGAACAGTTTTGCTGCTAAAGAACAATTTGTAGACCTCAACATTTTGAACATATATATCATAATCAGATTATCTATCTAGTATACGGTTTTTAAAATAATATGCATAACTTGCCTTTTACCCCCACCCTTTTCTTTTGTTCTATTTTTAGCCATGTTGGCCATCTTGGTTTGAAGGCGAGGTCAGTGGATGCATTTTTTTAATAATATATATACAAGTCTAAATTAAAAACAACGTTCAAACCTATGATTGCATTGGATATAAACCGCAATTTTTATACGTGTCCATGTAAAACAAATTTCGTTGTACAAGGGTCTAAATACAGCACAAACAACATTTTCCAAAAAAAGACCTGAAGAGTGAAAAAGTATAATTTAACAAAACGATGTCGAGCTACTCATATTCTTAAACCCTGATGACAGCCATTAACGATTGCCAAGAAAATTGATCACAAAGATGTAACAAAATGGACCTTTATATCAAATCAATACCAAACAGAAAACAATAAACTTGCGGCAAAGATGGTGAACCACAAACATTAGGTGCTTAAATATATATATATATATATATAAAAGTCTAAATTGAAAACAACGTTCAAACCTATGATAGCGTTGGATAAAAACCGCAATTTTTATACGTGTGCATGTAAAACAAATTTCGTGGTAGATGGGTCTAAATACAGCACAAACAACAATTTCCAAAAGACCAAAAAAAGTGAAAAAGCCTATTTTAACAAAACGCATTTGACTAACAGGTCGAACAACTGATGTTCTTAAACCCTGCTGACTGCCATTGGCGATTGCCAAATAAATTGATCACCAGATCTAACAAAATGGATCTTAATATTAATTTAATACCAAACAGAAAACAATAAACTTGTGGAAAAGATGGTATTCCACAAACATGAGGTGCAAAAATTTGTACACCATATCCGGATTTCGACAATTAATGTCTCTTCAGTGATGTTAGGGATCGAAACGGTATTTGGAAGGCCATATAATTTACCTCAATTTAAGAAAGACTGTTGAATTTTAAAGAGTCGAAATAGGATGAACGGATCATATAAACCCGAAGGAAAATATAATACAAGCCCAAACGAAAAAATATATAAAAGTCTAAATTGAAAACAAAGTTCAAACCTATGATAGCGTTGGATAAAAACCGCAATTTTTATACGTGTGCATGTAAAACAAATTTCGTGGTAGAGGGGTCTAAATACAGCACAAACAACAATTTCCAAAAGACCAAAACAAAAGTGAAAACAATTTCCAAAAGACCAAAAAAATACAGCACAAACAACAATTTCCAAAAGACCCAAATTTGTTTGCTTCAAGAGGACATTTACCTATATGATAATGTAAATATACACTGGCATTCGATGCATTCGTTTCCGTTTGAACAAAGCAAATAGGTTGTTAACCTTATTAATATAAATATGGAAAAATCTACACGAAAATCTTTACTGTGGGTTCATTTATTTTCGTGGAAACCAATTTTCGTGAAACGATGAAAACTGACACTTTTGTGGATATTTAATTGCTTGGTTTTTCCAAAGTCTACATACATGCCAATGGACAATATACACTTTGTTGAACATTTAAATTTTTGGTTAACTGACATCCAAGAAATCCTCGGAAATTGGTATCCAACGAATATTAATGAATTCACAGTACTAGTATTTGGTGACATTTTATTAAAAATCTTGATTGTTAATCAGCACCATACACAAATATTGATCTAAAACAAGAGGCTCCCAAGAGCCTGAATCGCTCACCAGTATTTCAGAGGAAAAGATTTTTAAATGTTAGCAAACTTGATTAACAAATTGTGTAAAATTGTCTTTAAAGGACAATAACTCTTTAAGGGGTCAATTGACAATTTTGGTCATCAAACTTTTTTGTAGATCTTACTTTGCTGAACATTATTGCTGCTTACAGTTTATATCTATCTATAATAATATTCAAGATAATAACAAAAAACTGCAAAATTTCCTTAAAACTACCAACTCGGTGGCAGCAACCCAACAAATGGTTGTTCGATTCGTCTGATAATTTCAGGGCCGATAGATTTTGACCAATTGAACGATTTTACCCCATGTCAGTTTTGCTCTAAAAGCTTTAGTTTTTGAGATATAAGCTGAAAACTGCATTTGACCCTTATGTTCTATTTTAGCCATGGCGGCCATGTTTGTCAATGGATCAAAACTTCGGACACAATTTATAAACAAGATACCACAAGGAACATTCAGTTAAAGTTTGGAAGGTAATTGGTCCAGTAGTTTCAGAGGAGAAGATTTTTAAATGTTAGCAAACTTGATGAACAAATTGTGTAAAATTGTCTTTAAAGGGCAATAACTCCTTAAGGGGTCAATTAACAAATTTGGTCATATAAACTTTTTTGTAGATCTTACTTTGCTGAACATTATTGTTGTTTACAGTTTATATCTATCTATAATAATAATCAAGATAATAACAAAAAACTGCAAAATTTCCTTAAAACTACCAATTTAGTGGCAGCAACCCAACAATGGGTTGTTCGATTCGTCTGAAAATTTCAGGGCTGATAGATCTTGACCAATTGAACAATTTTATCTCATTTTGGATTGGCTCTAAAGCTTTAGTTTTTGAGATATAAGCCAAAAACTGCATTTGACTGCTATGTTCTATTTTTAGCCATGGTGGCCATGTTTATCAATGGATCAAAACTTCGGATACAATTTATAAAGTAAATACCCAAAGAAACATTTAGTAAAAGTTTGAAGGTATTTGGACCAGTAGTTTCAGAGGAGAAGATTTTTTAAACAGTTTACGACGACAGACGACGACGACGACAGACGACGTAAGACGACGGACGCCAAGTGCTGGCATAAGCTCACATGGGGCCCTGTGGACCCCGGTGAGCTAAAAACGTATTAATGTCAACTTCTTGTTTAGAACCACGTCTTACAAACGAATAGAAAATACGGGTCATATTCCTTACTTGGTTAAGACACTTCCTTTGGCAGAAAATGACAACGATGACTAGGTAGAAAGGACAATGCATATTGGAAAACTCATGGAATTTAACCAGCTGCATTGCAACACTTGACAGATTTATAGATGTTGCAGACTTTTAACAGATTCAAAAAATAAGGCTGAATGAAAAAGTTAATAATAAATTCATGCATATTCAAGCGGCGAAAATGCATAGAAAGTCAAAATATAAAATCCTTGTAGGATACTGTTGCCCCGTATTGTCATTTTTTCTACTTGAAAATCTCATTCTTAACTTTTTGAATTGGAAAATATAAAAGTAGCAAAACTGTTGTCGTGGCTAAATATTTTTATTGACACAATTTAAATTGTCCAACCCATAAACAGACTTTATTCCCCTAATATTCATTTAAATGTGGTATTTACTCACGTAATATATTTACTAATGTCAATTATTTGTTTAGAACCAAAGTACTATTTTGTGTCTTTAAAATGTAATAAAAAAATGTTTTGTTTTTTTTTTGCCTTTATCCAAACATATTGCTATGCGTATAAGCATAAATACCAAATATTTGCGCGACGCCTTTTACTGAGTTTTGCTGAAAACTGCGCAGACTATGAAATGTTTTTACAGGAAAATGTTCTACAATGGATATCATTTAGGCAGCCTTTTTTAAAAATTTGGTTCTTATAGTATGTTTAAAATCTGTATATTTAAACATTAAATTGTGCTTTTACTCTTAACAGACGTATAACCGACCCGATTAACAGACTAACCGCCCAAATAGCCTCAGACTCAACGTAGATTAACCATCCAATCTCTCGGTTAGCCGAATGACGGCCGTGCATAAACTCGTTGTTCAACTACAGAAAAACATCACTATCGTTACAGTGTTTTGGATCGACGGTTTATTTTTACACTTCGAGAAAGCCCCAGATTTCAATGTTACCTGTGAGTGTAATTGTAATCTTAATCGTAGATGTATGCCAGTTTCCGCAAATGTCTATTATAACGTTGCTTCTTATAACAGTTTTCTGTCATGATTTACATATATGGAAAAGTTATGGTAAAAAAAGAAAAAAAAAGAAAACAGATATAAAACAAGTCAGATAGGGCTAACACATGAGAAACTAGATGTGTCAAAATGACACGAATGGCCCCGTCTCAAATATTTGAAAAATCTGCAATTTCAACACCGCATGTGGACACAAACCAGAAGGTAGTCTCACATATAAAAAATCTGCTCAAAACCTAATGGCTTAAAAAACTCCATATACAAATGTAACAGATATTTTCAACAATTTATCAAAGTCCAAAGCCCGTAATTTCGGCAAAAATTAGTGGAGCGGAACAAAACTCAAACTTGATCTGCAACTCATCATGGTTAACTCACATACAAAAAATCAGTCCAATATCTGAAGGCGTTTAGAAAAAAACCCATATAACTGTGATTTTCCACAATTTATCGAAGTCCAAAGCCCTTAATTTCGACAAAAATTAGTGGAGCGGAACGAAACTCAAACTTGATCTGTAACTCATCATGGTTAACTTACATACCAAAAATCAGTCCAATATCTGAAGGCGTTTAGAAAAAAAAACACCGTAAAATGGTTTGTTGCGGAATGACGGAATGACGGATTTCGGACAAGGGTAAAACTATATGGCCCCGACAACTTTGTTGCGGGGCCATAAAAATAGTGATCATTTTCGACAAAGAAGACTGTCGTCAATATTTATAATAATATTATTTCCTTATTAAATGCTTCGCTGAGGGCAGCTTGATACTACCGCATAGGTCGAACCCTGAACAGTGGGTTTAATTTTGGACACAATATGTATGGTTGATACTGTCTGAATTCGGATTGGGATCAAATTTTGACATAATTTAGGTTCATGATATTGAACAAATGTGGTTAACGATATTAAAACATTGAAATATCACATTTAATTTACATAGAATGGTCGGATCCCAAATCTGACAATGTGGTTATATTCAGCCAAGAGAAAAAAAAACATGAATATTTAATTTTAGTTAAAATCAAGCAAATTCTTTTTTAATGTAGAATTGAAGAAAACAATGTCAATGACAGGTACAAAATTGGCATTATAAGTTTGTAAATATAAACGACAAAATAAGACATAGCATAACTGACTGCAAAACAAATAGACGGACTGAAATAAAAACAATAAAATACACCTAAAAACACATATTACAGGTATAAAATAAAGAAATTTAACTAACATTGTTGTTCTTTTTTACCCGACTGCTTTAGATACATCCATAAGAATTGAAAATCTGATAGAATCACAAATAAAAAATCCTTTACCAAGTGTCTATATCAAACAGTAATCTATGAATTGAAAATACATTGAATTTACAAACAACCACTACTTTGTTCTTCTTTTTCTGTTTGGCGGGAAATATTGAGTTAGACGCAGCTATTTATATTGTTCAAACGCGGACCTCTCGGAAGCACCCGGCAACTGATTCGAGGATGGAATGTACTTTATACACTATGGTTCTTACGAGTTAACATATTTAAACAAACAAATCGGAAGGGTGAGTTCGTTCAAATATGTAAATGAGTTAGGCGGTACACGTGGTATATATCATTTGTAATATAAATAACACTATTGACAGCTGGAACTAATGTTAGAAATTGATCATGTAACCGTTTTATCCGATGAGATGAAAACTCGCGCAATAAAGTTTTGCGCCCTATGTATTATCTTTTGCGTAAATAATTTCATTATGCCATCGGTAAACAAATAAAAATGTCGGATACCAGCAGCAAGAATCAAATAATCTAATGAAGGTAAATTTTGGGTTTATTTTATATCATACAAATAAATTACATTTTACAGGTTGTTTGTCTCATTGTGAATAAAATGGATATTTATACTTTTAAAGTTTTCGTACAAACTACTTTACTTCCCATCTTTCATTAATTCGATAGTTCGAATATCTATTGAAGCTCAATTTTAATGAAGAAACACTAAACATTGGTGGATCCAGGGAGCGTAGAAAGTGTACGTTCTTATATGTGATCGCAAAGAAAAAAAATATGTTTTTTTTCACAAATAAAATGAATTTGAATAAATAAACAAATCGTCCAAAACTGTGTTTTTGTCTTGCCCCGCTAGCGGATATTAATTACTTTTCCGGGAGTTACCACACCCCCTCTTCCCCCTGAATCGAAATTTATTTGAGTTTTCGAAAAGAAAATGGTACTAATATTGAATTTTTCAGAACTGAAAGAAGAAACTTTTAGGATGTTTTCCAAAATGACGGGAGGTTGTAACAATCCTGTTTTGTTTGAAAAAGGTTTCTTGAGATGTGGTACAAATGATTTATTGATTTTTGTTATAAGGTTAAAACAAATATATTGTTCATGACCTTTTACGTTTTTCAATTTGAAATATTTAAGAGGCGGATATCTTTAAAAAAAATAAAGGGGGCGAAACTTCAGCCATGGGAATAAGAATAAGAGACCAATCAACCACTGAATGCATATATGAGATCCTTCCTAGATATCAATGCAGAACTAAATTCAACAGTCATAGATAAAAAGAATTGCAATGCAGTAGTAAAATTAGTAAAAATAAGAAAAAAATACCGCAGTGATGTACAAAATGTATATTCAATAGATGATTTATATGTTATTTCCCATGTTCATGGAGAAAACACTATATGTATAGACATGTTCCTGTGTTTGACATCATAGTATTTAGGTTGCACACATTGCAAAATATTAAGAGAACGACATTGTTGCATTTTTGAATCTTAAAGATCGAATGTGTTAAGTATTCTGAGATCCTAAGTCGGATTTTGGTCATTTCTTGCACAGGTTAACTTATGTTCTACCATGCAACTTCCTTCTTCTGTTAGTCAGCAATACAGAAATTGAAAAAAAAAGTTTAGGATCACAACAGTATAATCGTCATAAATGAAAGACTGTTAAAATGTTTCAGATTCTTTCCCAGAAAAAATTCGTATTTTTCATTATTCTATGTGATGACTTGTTAAATTGTAATTGCCAAAAAACACTTCATTTGGCTGGCCCGGATGTTGAAATTTAAAATCATAGAGGGGATTTAATTGGTGGTCCATATGTTACTTTTCAATTAAATGTATCTCCCTTTAGGTCTTTCGGACCCTAATTCATGAAATCGTTTCTTCTTATTCGTGTTGAACATGTATAAACTATTTTTATTACTGGATGAAGAGAAAAAATAATTGATAGATATGTAAAGTATTACAGTCAGTATTGATACAAGAACCTCGGATATTACTGTTTGAATTTTATAAATGTAGTGTATTAACGTCGGTATTGACTTATTAAACTTGTTATATTACCCGTATAAAAAATAAATATAGATAAAGATAACGAAAACCTGCAAATGTATTTACTTGTATTTTTGTAGGTCTGTTTGATTTCATATTTCAGGTTTGAAATATATTTGTTTTCCTCCTTTTTACCGGTATAAGTAACTAGACTCAAGCTGGCAGCCACTTTTAGCAGCCAATCAAGATAGCAGCCACTTTTTTTTCCAGCAGCCAATTTTGATGATATGTCTAAAAACCCCAAAACTATAACAGACTCGAACGTTCCAAAAATCTCAAAATCTAAGTTAAATGTAATATAAGAGCGGAATTCGACAATTTCACGGCTTGTAGTGATTCTCAAAGGATTTTTTCGTTTTAAATACTAATAATGATAGCAGCCACTTTTTTTCGAAATTCTAGCTACAAATACGATATATGTATTATTTTTTAACGTCTAAATGACCACAGATGTTCAGCCTTAGAAGTGAACGTTGAACAAACCAAAACAAATGACGTCAGTAACTGAAAGCACTCACTACCTTGATTTCTAAATTCGGCATATTGGTGTCAATGTGTATAGAAATATCTAGTTTGTACATAACTAATATATGTGCAGTTAGCCGCCGGTTCGATATTCTATATCCAACTAGCTGTGAGCAGTCGGTTCAATATTCAAACTTATTTGAAGATCATAAAAAATTGAGAGTTAAGAGGAGTGAAAAAATACGTAGGAAATCGTTTTATGACCCCTTCAAGCTGTCGTAAATTCTGAATATAATCCCTTATGTAAGTTGCATACTTGTCTTTATGTAAAATATAGTTGTTATCAATAAAACAACATAAAAGATGTATTTTATATACAATATTTCTTAAAACAATAGAAATATAACCTTAACGCTAGAAACATTTAAAAAATATCAATAGAAATATTTATGGAAAGCGCCACCTGTCCCAAAAAATGTATAGTAAAAACCTACCAACTTTAAACCCCAACAATTTCCGAATGGGCATAACTCCCAAAAATTCATTTTAGTGTGGCCTTTCTCAAGTTATTACCTTTCATTTGAGGCATGTCCGGTGGCGAACTTTACCGTACAGCGCTGGCGAGGCTTACCGAAAGAATGTAGGGTGTATACATATTGTTTTCCTTAACAGCAACTTTGAACCCCAACAATTTCCGAATGGGCCTAACTCCCAAAAATTCATTTCAGTGTGGCCTTCCCCAAGTTATTACCTTTCATTTGAGGCATGTCCGGTGGCGAATTTTATCGTACAGCGCTGGCGAGGCTTACCGAAAGAATGTAGGGTGTATACATATCGTTTTCCTTAACAGCAACTTTGAACTCCAACAATTTCCGAATGGGCCTAACTCCCAAAAATTCATTTCAGTGTGGCCTTTCCCAAGTTATTACCTTTCATTTGAGGCATGTCCGGTGGCGAACTTTACCGTACAGCGCTGGCGAGGCTTACCGAAAGAATGTAGGGTGTATACATATTGTTTTCCTTAACAGCAATTTTGAACCCCAACAATTTCAGAATGGGCCTAACTCCCAAAAATTCATTTCAGTGTGGCCTTCCCCAAGTTATTACCTTTCATTTGAGGCATTTCCGGTGGCGAACTTTACCGTACAGCGCTGGCGAGGCTTACCGAAAGAATGTAGGGTGTATACATATTATTTTCATTAACAGCAACTTTGAACCCCAACAATTTCCGAATGGGCCTAACTCCCAAAAATTCATTTCAGTGTGGCCTTTCTCAAGTTATTACCTTTCATTTGAGCCATGTCCGGTGGCGAAATTTACCGTACAGCGCTGGCGAGGCTTACCGAAAGAATGTAGGGTGTATACATATTTTTTTCCTTAACAGCAAATTTGAACCCCAACAATTTCCGAATGGGCCTAACTCCCAAAAATTCATTTCAGTGTGGCCTTTCTCGAGTTATTACCTTTCATTTGAGCTATGTCCGGTGGCGAAATTTACCGAACAGCGCTGGCGAGGCTTACCGAAAGAATGTAGGGTGTATACATATTGTTTTCCTTAACAGCAATTTTGAACCCCAACAATTTCCGAATGTGCCTAACTCCCTAAAATCCATTTCAGTGTGGCCTTCCCCAAGTTATTACCTTTCATTTGAGGCATGTCCGGTGGCGAACTTTACCGTACAGCGCTGGTGAGGCTTACCGAAAGAATGTAGGGTGTATACATATTGTTTTCCTTAACAACTACTTTGAACCCCAACAATTTCCGAATGGGCCTAACTCCCAAAAATTCATTTCAGTGTGGCCTTTCTCGAGTTATTACCTTTCATTTGAGCTATGTCCGGTGGCGAAATTTACCGTACAGCGCTGGCGAGGCTTACCGAAAGAATGTAGGGTGTATACATATTGTTTTCCTTAACAGCAACTTTGAACCCCAACAATTTCCGAATGGGCCTAACTCCCAAAAATTCATTTCAGTGTGGACTTCCCCAAGTTATTACCTTTCATTTGAGGCATAACCAGTGGCGAATTTTACCGTACAGCGCTGGCGAGGCTTACCGAAAGAATGTAGGGTGTATACATATTGTTTTCCTTAACAGCAACTTTGAACCCCAACAATTTCCGAATGGGCCTAACTCCCAAAAATTCATTTCAGTGTGGCCTTCCCCAAGTTATTACCTTTTATTTGAGGCATATCCGGTGGCGAACTTTACCGTACAGCGCTGGCGAGCCTTACCGAAAGAATGTAGGGTGTATACATATTTTTTTCCTTAACAGCAACTTTGAACCCCAACAATTTCCGAATGTGCCTAACTCCCAAAAATTCCTTTCAGTGTGGCCTTCCCCAAGTTATTACCTTTCATTTGAGGCATGTTCGGTGGAGAATTTTACCGTACAGCGCTGGCGAGGCTTACCGAAAGAATGTAGGGTGTATACATATTTTTTTCCTTAACAGCAACTTTGAACCCCAACAATTTCCGAATGGGCCTAACTCCCAAAAATTCATTTCAGTGTGGCCTTTCTCAAGTTATTACCTTTCATTTGAGCCATGTCCGGTGGCGAAATTTACCGTACAGCGCTGGCGAGGCTTACCGAAAGAATGTAGGGTGTATACATATTTTTTTCCTTAACAGCAAATTTGAACCCCAACAATTTCCGAATGGGCCTAACTCCCAAAAATTCATTTCAGTGTGGCCTTCCCCAAGTTATTACCTTTCATTTGAGGCATGTCCGGTGGCGAACTTTACCGTACAGCGCTGGCGAGGCTTACCGAAAGAATGTAGGGTGTATACATATTTTTTTCCTTAACAGCAACTTTGAACCCAAATAATTTCCGAATGTGCCTAACTCCCAAAAATTCATTTCAGTGTGGCCTTCCCCAAGTTATTACCTTTCATTTGAGGCATGTTCAGTGGCGAATTTTACCGTACAGCGCTGGCGAGGCTTACCGAAAGAATGTAGGGTGTATACATATTTTTTTCCTTAACAGCAACTTTGAACCCCAACAATTTCCGAATGGGCCTAACTCCCAAAAATTCATTTCAGTGTGGCCTTTCTCGAGTTATTACCTTTCATTTGAGCTATGTCCGGTGGCGAAATTTACCGTACAGCGCTGGCGAGGCTTACCGAAAGAATGTAGGGTGTATACATATTGTTTTCCTTAACAGCAACTTTGAACCCCAACAATTTCCGAATGGGCCTAACTCCCAAAAATTCATTTCAGTGTGGACTTCCCCAAGTTATTACCTTTCATTTGAGGCATAACCAGTGGCGAATTTTACCGTACAGCGCTGGCGAGGCTTACCGAAAGAATGTAGGGTGTATACA
Source organism: Mytilus californianus (assembly GCF_021869535.1). Lineage (NCBI taxonomy): Eukaryota > Metazoa > Mollusca > Bivalvia > Mytilida > Mytilidae > Mytilus > Mytilus californianus. Next base: position 63,002,570 of record NW_026262593.1, on the reverse strand, counting down.
TATTGTTTTCCTTAACAGCAACTTTGAACCCCAACAATTTCCGAATGGGCCTAACTCCCAAAAATTCATTTCAGTGTGGCCTTCCCCAAGTTATTACCTTTCATTTGAGGCATGTCCGGTGGCGAACTTTACCGTACAGCGCTGGCGAGCCTTACCGAAAGAATGTAGGGTGTATACATATTTTTTTCCTTAACAGCAACTTTGAACCCCAACAATTTCCGAATGTGCCTAACTCCCAAAAATTCATTTCAGTGTGGCCTTCCCCAAGTTATTACCTTTCATTTGAGGCATGTTCGGTGGAGAATTTTACCGTACAGCGCTGGCGAGGCTTACCGAAAGAATGTAGGGTGTATACATATTTTTTTCCTTAACAGCAACTTTGAACCCCAACAATTTCCGAATGGGCCTAACTCCCAAAAATTCATTTCAGTGTGGCCTTTCTCAAGTTATTACCTTTCATTTGAGCCATGTCCGGTGGCGAAATTTACCGTACAGCGCTGGCGAGGCTTACCGAAAGAATGTAGGGTGTATACATATTTTTTTCCTTAACAGCAAATTTGAACCCCAACAATTTCCGAATGGGCCTAACTCCCAAAAATTCTTTTCAGTGTGGCCTTTCTCGAGTTATTACCTTTCATTTGAGCTATGTCCGGTGGCGAAATTTACCGAACAGCGCTGGCGAGGATTACCGAAAGAATGTAGGGTGTATACATATTGTTTTCCTTAACAGCAATTTTGAACCCCAACAATTTCCGAATGTGCCTAACTCCCAAAAATTCATTTCAGTGTGGCCTTCCCCAAGTTATTACCTTTCATTTGAGGCATGTCCGGTGGCGAACTTTACCGTACAGCGCTGGTGAGGCTTACCGAAAGAATGTAGGGTGTATACATATTGTTTTCCTTAACAACTACTTTGAACCCCAACAATTTCCGAATGGGCCTAACTCCTTAAAATTCATTTCAGTGTGGCCTTCCCCAAGTTATTACCTTTCATTTGAGGCATGCCCGGTGGCGAACTTTACGGTACAGCGCTTGCGAGGCTTACCGAAAGAATGTAGGGTGTATACGTATTTTCTTCTTCTTAAAAGCAACTTTGAACCCCAAGACACAATTGAACAGTTATGTACGGCAAAAGTCGCAACAGGACATGGAACAATTGAAAGGTCATACATCAGAGCAAGGTGCAAGGAAATATATGTTTGGGGATTAGAACCTTCTGGGAATTGAGGTTCAAAGTTGCTGTTAAATTGTTTGTTTACGTGTCTACCGTTCATTATTTAGGAAATCCTCAAAAGGAAATAAATGATACGAAATCAGTACAGATGAAATGTATTCTTTTTCGGGGGTTAGAACCTGAAACTACTGTAAAAAGGCGACCGACAGAAGAACTGTAACAAGATGTTGCTGAACTGAAATCTTTAACGGAGCTTATCAAAACAAATCAAAAGACATTATCTGATCTTAATGAAAAGACATTCGAAATTATTGAACAACAAGAAGAAATCGACGAAGACATTAAAGAAGTTGACAGATACGAGTTAGAGATACAGATTGCTATCACGAAAATTGAGAAGTACTCTCAAAGAAGAACGTTTGTCAAAAATCAATCCGCATTAAACACTCAAGCACCATATTTCATATATACACTAACCCCAGCGTAGAAGAACATACAAATCCGATAAATTTCAACTCAAAACAAACGAGCGTAAGCCAATCAGACATGTCAAATCATGACAACAAATTGCCTAAACCCAACCTACCCACTTTTGGCGGAAATGTACTAGAATTGTCAACCTTATGGGATACATATTACTCTGTCGTACATGAAAATCCTTCATTGAGTGGCGTACAAATATTGAGCTATCGGAAATTGCAACTTTACGGAGAAACTATCCACTGCATATCGGGAATGCAAATTACAAGTACAAATTATAACCAAGCAATACATATTCTACACGAGAGAATTGGCCAACAACACAAAATTGTACACGCATATACATGCAAAACTTGCTAAATTTGCCGGCTTTATAGCACAAAATTAAAGGACTAAAATTGTTCAGTGACACGATAGAAAGTTATAAACGTGAACTATGAGGAATTGCCGATATCAAGAATAGTACGGATGCCAATTGATACCAATAATACTGAAAAAAATTCCATGTTTGGTCAGAAAAAAACATTACTCAAGTCACGGTGATGATGATATCTCAAGATTACACAAAGCAGTAAAGAAAGAAATTTGTATACGAGAGGCCACTAATGCCAATCCTATTGAAACCGACATTATCTCAAAAGCATTGTTGGTAACAGGAAATCAAACACAAGATGAAGGTCAACATGGTCTAAAGAAAGTTACGACAATAGTACATTTCAGACTGTGTTTTCCAAATGAATTTAAAGTCACTAATATTAAGGCCCGCACAAAAATCTTCAAGGAATAAAATTAAAAGTTTCGATAATTACTGTAAATTCAGAAATTATTGCGTGCATTTGTTATTGCGATTTTGTCATTTTAGACTTAAATGCGATTTTAATTTTTACGATTTCGAGAAAAATCCTGTTTAGTTCATATAAAATATTTCAAAATGCGAGTTTAAATTATTGCGTTTACAACTCTGTCGCATTTGTCGCAATAATAAAAACCATCTCAATAATTTCTGAATTTACAGTATAAAGTTTCGGAATGTAAGTTACAATATAGTTGCCGATAAGTAAGACACGCCATACCAGCATTTGCCGTAATAATTTACAAAATAGAAATTCCACTTCGAATGAAGATGAAACCTAATCAAACCTAACATAACCGGCGAATGGAGATTTTCTAAGTACAGAAACAAAGAGCATCGCTATTCATTCTGCTCTAACAGCACCTACCAAAGTCTATCAAAATTTGCCGTAGCGCCCGAGTGATACCATGACGAAAGTGGTTTGACTAACATATCATACTTGAATGAAGGCACACAAAACTCATTTATTTCACAATAAGTAGTGAAATGGTATAGTAAGTAATCCAATTTCTGCATTTCTTCAGGAAAGAAGATTAGGTATGAAACCTGGAGAAAGCGACAATATTGGTTGAGATTGAAAGAAAAGAAAGAATTCCAATGGATGTAATAATTGTTCCAAAAACTGCCCTACCAATACATTTGAAGAAACGTGTAAATATCAACAACTTGACCTATTTACGAGGATTACAATTTTACCACCCAGTCACAAGCGAAAAAAAGTACAATATATCTTGCTTGTCCTTTAATGTATCAAGAATTGTTTCCAACTCGTCCTTTTCCGGTTTTTCTTCTGATTCACTCTTCTCGTCAAATCTTCTTAAAATCATAGAAACTGCGCTTCTGTGTCCCGCTCGAATATATTTAAGCTTTGCAGCCATCTTCTTCTGGTCACGGTACCAATATCGTAAAGTGGTTTTACTAAAACTGCATTTGTAATAAGAAAGACGTCTAAACTGTATGAATTTGTATTGATGATTGAAGAACAAGATAACGTCATAAGTTAACGACGTTGGATATACAATAATGCCGCGTTACGTTCACGTTTTCTTCTGTGCGTGATTTCCAACATTCTCTGGCCCATGAAAAGTGAAAATTCTTAAATTTAGAAAATAATCAAAGTCTTTCCCTTTCAATAAATAACATGAAATTAACTTTAAAGTCCATCATTAACATTAAAACGTTTACCACAGTTTTTTATAGTACGGTGTCACATTTATTTCACTTTTTTTCTGGTAAGTTTCTCCCTGTAATCCAATTCCTGATATAACGTAAGCTGTTTGAACGGAGATTTTGATATTCTCATGCCTTGTAAATTATCGTAAAAGTATTTGTTTTGGTTAGTGTCTCTTGTCCACATTAAATCTGATTTGTCTGTTTCATTTACTGTCAACGGACTAGTGGTTCTTTGTTTTGTCCTTGAAGTGTCCATAATTCTAGAAATATGTTCAAGGTTAATAGTATTCCTCTCTGTTTTATCCTCGGTATTGTGCGTCTCTTCTTTTTCTCCTAAATTTGTAGCACGAAAGTGTGCTTTGTTGATTGAACTGGTTCTTTTGAGTGGTCCTGAGAGCAGGTATCCTAGTTTGGACTTTACTGCTGTTTGCCCCTCGCCCCTTACGATTTCATCTTCGACCATATCCCAGCATTTGTCAGCTCTAACAAGCAGTCCAATTTCAAATGATGTATCCTCAGTTACAGCGTGTGCTAATCTTAAGTTTTGCAAATACGGCAACTGTTTTTGCATTTTCAATATCAGCCTTAAATGGTGCGGCGATGTTCGGTACAATCAAAACATCGACTGGTATTTCTTAGCCATAGATAGTTTGTATCTTCACTGTTGCTTTATTTATCTGTTCAATAGAGTTGTTCTCATTATCGTCTCCAAATCTAGATAGGGTAATTGCTTCACTTCCTGTGGTTCTTAACTCCTTTTCTCTGCTAAATGTCTTGTATACGTAATAAATGACCTTGTGGCGATTCGTCAAAAAGGATCTTTGCATCAATCGATTGTTCTTTGTAGTTTAGTGGTGCTATTGCGGTCTTCAACAAAACATTAGGGCGATCACAGTTTAAAGATGAATAAAATTGTATCAGCTTCCTCCGCGTTGTGTGTTTTTACTGTATATGTACTACTTGTACTTAAAGTTTCCTTATCTTGTTCTTTGCTGCATAGGCTTGTGTGGTGACGTCTATCACATTTCTTGCAGTTTGATTTAGATTTGCAATATACTACGCGGTGTCGCCTTAAGCAATTAAAGCACAATCTATCTTCTTTTACAATTTTCCTGCGGTCGTTGTAGTCTGTATATTTGGTACATTCAGACGAAAAGTGGGGTTCCTTGCAGAATGCGCAGCTTATTTGATAAGATTTCTGTGGTGAATTGGTATTTGGCCAGATTTCGCGCGATTTTGATGTGGCTGCTTCAAATGTTTCTGTACTTCTACCAGACTCTAAAATTGCTAGCTCCTTAAAAATAGATCTCATTAGATCACCGATAAACCGATCCGTCGAACCATGTTCACGAGTCAAGTGTTTGCGTATTTCACTGGGCATTTTGTTGAGAATGACTGGTACTTATAACGAGCCGTACGAGTCTTGAGCTTGTTCGAGAGATTCTAGTCCACGTATGTATGTTTCTGTCCTGTCGTAGTAACCACTTAGATGTGTAAGCATATTCTTTGGTGTGGGTATGTCTAGTAGTTCTTGCATGTACGATTGAATTATCTAATGCTTTTGTTCGAATCTTTCATGTATAAGTTAAATAGCTTTGTTGTAGTTTGTGTGCGTTAGAGCAAATCCTGCAATGGTGTATGACGCTTCTCCTTTTAGTAAAGAATGTAGGTAGTTGAATTTTTGAACGACGGTTAGTGTGTTGTTGTTGTGAATTGCTGAATCAAATGAATCCCCCAAAAAATGCCATTCAAGTACGTTTCCATCAAATGTAGGTAAGTTCAGTTTCGGTAGTTTAGTAAAGTTGCTGATATTGACACTTGAATTTGAACGTAAAGACGTGAAGTTGAGGCCAGTATTTTGTGAGTCATCTCTAAAATTATATGCGGGGCCAACATTTTGAATGGGTTGCTGTGTCTCATTGTGTGGCAAAAACTTCTAGCGGCTGCATTTAAATAAGATGTTTGAACGTGAATGAATTTACGAATTTTGCGTATTTTCGTCTCTAAGTTAAATTTATACTCATCTGTGTCAAGTTTCTCTTGCTCTATATCCTCATCCTGTGCACTTTCTAAAATGTTTTAATCCAAATCCTTAAGAATATCTTGCTTTTCCTTTAATGTATCAAGAATTGTTTCCAACTCGTCCTCTTCCGGTTTTTCTTCTGATTCACTCTTTTCGTCAACTCTTCTTAAAATTATATAAACTACGCTTCTGTGTCCCGCTCGAATATATTTAAGCTTTGTAGTCATCTTCTTCTGGTCACAGTACCAATATCGTAAAGTGGTTTTACTAAAACTGCATATGTAATAAGAAAGAGGTCTAAACTGTATGAATTTTTATTGATGATTGAAGTACAAGATAACGTCATAAGTTTACGACGTTGGATATACAATAATGCCACGTTACGTTAACGTTCTCTTCTGTGCGTGATTTCCAACAATATCACTACTCATTGGAGCAGATTACTGGTCTTTAGTATGTGATGAAATTATTCGAGGTGACGGACCAACAACGGAATCCAGCAGATTAACTCACTCGAGGACTGACTGCGGAACAGTTTTTCAGAACTCACTCTGGTTTAACGGACCCGAATGGCTAACCGATAAGGAAAAGGGCCGACATGAATGTAAAAGCTCACAGATAGTACCGTATTATCATCATTCGTAGAACACGAAAACATCGACGACCCAACAACGAAAGAAGTAAGTAGCAGACTAAATGGAGAAGGAATTGACATTATTATGGATAATACTCGGTTAAACACTTTATTCAAAATAATCGGAGTTATCGCCTTTATTCTAAGATTTGTAGCCCAATAAGAAATTCCAAAATCACAGAGAAAACCCGACTAACTTATAACAAGTAAATCACAACATACCATGGAACTTTGGATAATGAACTGTCAGCAGGACAATACTCGGAAGAAATTGGCAAGCTTGAAGTCACAGACCAGCAAAAGATTGTCGCTCGTGAACAGTTAAGACTATTTCTTGATACAACTGGAACTATTCGTTGCGGATGGGGGATTCTCAACGCTTCATAAACAGACTGCTAGATTCTCTTATTTATAAACAAAGAGGCCACCAACTTACTCGATTGTTTGTTCTGGGTGGACATGAAATATCAGAAAAGACAAACATACTGTATATCGTGCATTCGCCAGTACGCGGAGAAGGTTCTACACAAATGTATAACTTGTCAAAAAGTCAGCTAACCATACATAGCACCTAATCGAACGCCATTACCGAAAATCAGATTGACAGAAGCTCCGCCTTTTACACACACTAGAATCGACTTTCCAGGACCCATGCACACTACGAAAAGACATTGAAATGAAAAAATAAGTATGGATTTGCCTGTTTACGTGTGCTTTAACACGTGCCTTTCATCTTGATGTAGTACCTGACCTTACAGAAGAATCATTTGTACAGTCATTGAGAAGATTTACAAGCCTTAAATCTCTTCCTCGTACAGTGATTCCCGATAATGCGTCAACATACCTAGCAGCACCCGACACAATATAGAAACTTACAAATTCATCATTTTTGAAGGACAGGCTTGAAAAAAACGGAACCTCATTGAAGTTCAAACCACGACGCGCACATTGGTATGGAGCATTTTAAGAGCGCTATACTGTAAACCAACTTATTTTCGCGGATACCTTATTTCGCGTAAAGTACTTCCTAGCCTATTTCGCAGCGATTTAATTTCGCGATTTTCAAATTTCGTAAATGTAGTTAAATACAGAAAGATCCAAGTTTTAAATATTCGCGACAATTTATATTCGCGTTATTTTTCTACTCGCGAAAGTCGCGAAAATAAATCGCTCGCGAAAATATGTTGGTTTACAGTATTTGTTTGACAAAACGTGTTTGAGAAGGACACTTGGTAGGTCACTATGGAGACACTTCAACCTATCAACACACAAATTGAAGTGATTATCAATGACCGACCAATGACATAAGTTAACTACAGAGAAACATACTAGTACTTGACAATTTTAGAACCCTTGGAAAAGGAATATCTCAAGTCATTACAAGAATTTCATCGGACTACAGGAAAAAACGAGAGAGCAATCAAGACTGGTGATGTCGTGCATATTCATGATGACAAGTTTTAAGAAATAGATGGAAACTAGCAATTGTCGAGGAACTGGTGACGGAAAACGATGGACACGTCAGATCTGCCGTAGTGCGAACTAGCACAGGACATACAAAGCGACCCATTGTTCAACTCTATCCAATTGAAGTGGATGGAAAAACTGACTTTGTACTAACTAACGATTCTATCGATCACGTTACTTTTGAAAAAAAGCACATGTCGTACTTTATCAGAAAAAGAAGCATCAGTACGAGCGAATGAAAGAATTCACAAGAGGATAAATGGGCAATATAACTTGTGAAAGTTACGTAAAATTTCAGTGATATAGTATTGAGGAGTTTAAAGTTATTGTCACTTTTAACCGCAACTACACATGGGCAATGTTAAGAATTATTTCATTTTTAAAAGCAATTAAGTGGTAACTGGAAATTGATTTTTTAATTATTAGATTTATTTTCTTTTGCCCGCCCAAAGAATAACGTGAATATAGCGCGAATTACTTTCCTATGTTAATGTACTTTTGTTTGTCTACTTGGGAACGTCACTGACGTCGGTATGGGCGGAAGTCGAAACTATATGTTATTAAATTGTTGACTAGAACGGCTGTATTTCTATGTATCTCCTATCGCCACTACACAACTCTACAAGAAGACTTATATGTTGATAATGGACTTACTAGCATGGACTCCGAATAAGCAGCAGTTAAATAGAACCATTTTCATGACAGCGTGGACATGACTATTTCTTGGCGCGCTCAGGTTATCAATTGACTGGGTCAGATTAGGTGAACGTTCGACTGTAACGCCCAGTTGTCATACCGTACTTGTTACTAGTATACACATTTAAACTATGGGGTCGCCAGAAATTCTATACGCTTAATCAAATATAACAAATAACTAGAGGACTAAATCGTGTGTGCGGATTTGAATGTTAAACTTCTTTTTTTTCCTCTCGCGCACCTGCATGTACTTTATTCTTTTATTCTGTTTACATCCCCACTGTAAGGCCTCTGACGGACCGAGTGAAGCGTAGTATCACTGTTATTGATAGCCAATGCTACAAGTTTAAAGTAAATGATTCAGTTTTATTACCAACATAAGTATTGCAGTTGTCCACACTGATTCTACTTCAATGAATCGAGAGAATCACATAAAAAGGGAGGCTTTAACTTACGGCCATGGATGTCAAACAGCAAAAAGCTCGGATATTTTGCCGGAACTGAAAAGTACTAGATACAGACAAGGAGACGAACAATATTAAGTATGCAATGGAAGACAGAATCAGATACACTCAATGCTGCCTAAACGAAACAATTAAACAAAAACACACAAATGACAAAACGTATACTTTTGCGTGATCCGTAAGGACTACTCGTATCGATCACTATTAAAGTAAACATACTTATTCCAAAAATTGGGGAAAATGATAAGCATGGGACGAGACACTACCGAAAGAAATTGAAAACTCATAGATGATGTGAAGAATGACATCTTATAGATTACTTTGAACCCTAAATGACAGAGATACTATTTTGCAAACCATGACGAGGAAACTAGCGAAATTATTCTTCACATTTTTGTTGATGCAAATTAGAAAGCATATGGAGCTTCTGTTTACTTGAGTAAAGGGACAGTGTCCACAATTGTTATCGCAAAGGACCGTGCTGCGCCTCGCCTTTGAAATTAATAACGTTACCGAATTTAAACTAATGGCCCAGTGATCAAAACACGACCCTCAAAAGATGAAATCGAATAACAAGACCAGTATTTAAGAGCGATAGTAAAAGAGTTCTACATTGGCTTATCTCATCAAAACTGTAAAAGAAGTTTCTTAAAATCGTGTAAGTGAAATTAAAGATATAACTGAAAATTACGAATGGAAATATGAACCCACACAAATGAACCAGGCTGAACAAAAAAAAAGGCGGAATAACTGTATCGCAATATAAAGATTCGATATTATGGATAAATGGACACCAGTGGATTACGGACGATCGTGAATGGCCTACCTTGACGAGACATGTGGATATAAGCACTCATCTATCCAATTTCACAGGAACAGAGAGACACACACGACAAAAACTATACGTAGCGAATTTCACAGATCAAAAATATGTCATGGTATTGAAATTTGCATAAAGTTTTAACTGTGACTGGATACGTCTTGAAATACGCAAATAACTGTCAGAAAAAACGACCATATTAACAATTCACAAGGTGACAGGAGCTAAAACGAATTTGAATAAAGAAGAAATTTCAAAATAGCTATGATCGTATGGATATAAGAAAAAGTTCGGACATTTTTCATTGGTTCCGAAAATTAAATCACTACCGCTTGTGCAACAGTAGCGTTTATATCTTGATGAAATTGAATCATACGATTTAAAAGCAGAATACAGACTGACTTCAAGAAAACGCTAAGTTTCCTATATATTCCATACCCAAGAACCGCAAACTTACAGATTTCTTTTTTGTTAGGGACGCACATCTAAGAAATCTCCATACAGGAGTCGGACAGACAACAACACATGTAAGAAAATCATACTGGATACCACCAATTCGACAATGTGTGAACAGGGTTTTACGCAAATGCGTACAATTAAAAAAAAAAGGTTAGCCGTATAACACACCGGAACCACCATCGCTACCAAATAATCGAGTAAAAGACACCTTACCAGTTTGTGCAGCTGGGATAGATTTTGCAAAGCCTCTTCACAACAAGGATTTATCAACACAACCGCGGAAGGTATACATATGTTTATTCAAATGTGCATTTATACGATTTATACATTTGGAAATTGTACCTGATTTGCCATTTTAACTCTTTTATTTAAGCATTTAGATTGGCACAAACTATTTATTCCGATAACGCACCTACATGTGTAGCCGTATCAAATGAACTGCAAAGTCGGCTGAATTTGTTCATCAACTGGAAATTCATTTCGGAAGGGGCCCCGTGGTATTGCAGAAGGTGAGAAACCCTAATTGGTTTAACGAAAATGACATTAAAGAAAGCTTTTGGTAAGGCACTCGTCAGCAAACATTCTTTGATAATAATACTCACGGAGATTGAAACTATAATTCACAATTTTCAACTTACTTATGTATACAATTCGTCTAAACATCAACCCAACAATGTTAGATCTGTAAATTTGTTCGAACCCATGCTACTGAGATATCGTGACACCAAATCGCCTGCACTGTATCCGGCGCGCTAGACCACACGACCACCTTGGCTTCACAATAATACAGCTTTCGGTGGCCGGGTGTTACCTTTCCTCGTCAGTTTTAATCTAGCGTCGTAATACAGTACATGATATATAAGGCATGAAGATGTTATTGTTTCAGATCAGCTGAATTATCTTTAGAACAGGATCCTACAAATTAATGTAAGATACAGTCACAGAAATAATTATATTTATAAGTACGTCTGAACCAGTGACAACTCTACAACAGTTTTATCCATCGGATCACCAGCAGTGATGGTGATACATGGCTGTGTACATTTTGTATATACAATTCGTCTAAACATCAACCCAACAATGTTAGATCTATAAATCTGCTTTCGCAAATTTTTTGTTCTTCCCACGCTGGGATTCGAACCCATGCTACTGAGATATCGTGACACCAAATCGCCTGCACTGTATCCGGCGCGCTAGACCACATGACCACCTTGGCTTCACAATAATATGGTTTTCGGTGGCTGGGTGTTACCTTTCCTTGTCAGTTTTAATATAGCGTCGTAATACAGTACATGATATATAAGGCATGAAGATGTTATTGTTACAGATCAGCTAAATTATCTATAGTAAAGGATCCTACAAATTAATGCAAGGTACAGTCATAGAAATAATTATATTTATTAGTACGTCTGAACAAGTGACAACTCTACAACAGATTTTCATCGGATCACCAGCAGTGATGGTGATACATGGCTGTGTACATTCTGTATATACAACTCGTCTAAACATCAGCTCAACAATGTTATATCTGTAAATTTGCTTTCGCAAATTTTTTGTTCTTCCCTCGTCGGGATATATATATAAGTCTGAAAATTACACCAAACAGTGTTAGAGTTAGATTTTCTACTGACAATTTTTTGTCCGTCCCTCAGCGGGATTCGAACTCACACCTTTGATACACTACATCACCAATCGCTTAGCCTCATGTCCAGCGCTCATATATATATATATATATATATATATGCAAGTCTTAATTAAAAACTACGTTCAAATCTATAATTGCGTTGGATAAAAACCGCAATTTTTATACGTGTGCATGTAAAACAAATTTCGTTGTAGAAGGGTCTAAATACAGCACAGACAACATTTTCCAAAAGACCAAAAAAAGTGAAAAAGTATATTTTAACAAAACGCATTTGACTAATAGTATATAATAGTATATATATCTTCAGACAAAAGATATCCCCATTGACGCCATCTCATCTTTTACATGAAAGTATAATTTCGAAAACAGAGATGAACATCGACATTCACAACGCGAATATTCAAGAACTTGACACGATCACAGAAAACAAACTACTATGTATTTGAAAGAAAAAGACTTTTACTGAGTATTGGACAATTTTGGAAAACGTTGGTCTAACGAATATCCTTCCGAATTACGTGAATACCTTCGAGCCTCCGGAAGATTAATGATTAAGTTAACATCGGTGATGTAGTTCAACTAGAAAATGAACCACTACGACTTTAATGGAACAATTGAAGATTGAGGAGATGAACGTATTCGTGCAGCAAAAGTAAAGACTTCTAGATCACTAGTTATCACATGCACACAATTGTGGAGTGATATCCAATAGAGCTATAGTACTAGTAACTGTTATGGTTGAACAAAACACAATCCTTTTCAGAAATGTACATAGTTATATACTAGTATGCTAATATTGCTGTATCTTAAAGTGTACTCGTACCCAACTGTTACTTTTTGAACATAATATATTTATTGTATTATACTTTTCATATTGTACTGAATTATACAATTGCTATCATCTTGAAATTTTGTATATTATTATATTATTTTAAGTTTTTATAACTTGCATCCAATCCTATTGTATATTTAGACAATAAAATTTGTTTAAACTAACTGTTAAATGAATTTTGTGAAAAAAGTTAACGTACTAATAAATTTTACAAAAAAAAAATCCATTGTTATCTTTTTTATAGAACTTTAATAGTTTTAATAATGTATCACTTTAACATAAGCTAACGTGTTTTGAATTTTGAAGCCCCCAGAATGTCGGCAATACTGGCAAAAAGACTTAAGAACAATATGTCATATAATTGTTCCCGTACTTTCGTGTATACTATTGTAAGTCCACACTGAAATGAATTTTTGGGAGTAAGGCCCATTCGGAAATTGTTAGGGTTCAAAGTTGCTGTTAAGGAAAAAAATATGTAGAACCCTACATTCTTTCGGTAAGCCTCGCCAGCGCTGTACGGTAAAGTTCGCCACCGGACATGCCTCAAATGAAAGGTAATAAATTGGGGAAGGCCACACTGAAAGGAATTTTTGGGAGTTAGGCCCATTCGGAAATTGTTGGGGTTCAAAGTTGCTGTTAAGGACAAAAATATGTAGACACCCTACATTCTTTCGGTAAGCCTCGCCAGCGCTGTACGGTAAAGTTCGCCACCGGACATGCCTCAAATGAAAGGTAATAACTTGGGGAAGTCCACACTGAAATGAATTTTTGGGAGTTAGTCCCATTCGGAAATTGTTGGGGTTCAAAGTTGCTGTTAAGGAAAAAAATATGTATACACCCTACATTCTTTCGGTAAGCCTCGCTAGTGCTGTACGGTAAAATTCGCCACCGGACATGCCTCAAATGAAAGGTAATAACTTGGGGAAGGCCACACTGAAATGAATTTTTGGGAGTTAGGCCCATTCGGAAATTGTTGGGGTTCAAAGTTGCTGTTAAGGACAAAAATATGTAGACACCCTACATTCTTTCGGTAAGCCTCGCCAGCGCTGTACGGTAAAGTTCGCCACCGGACATGCCTCAAATGAAAGGTAATAACTTGGGGAAGGCCACACTGAAATGAATTTTTGGGAGTTAGGCCCATTCGGAAATTGTTGGGGTTCAAAGTTGCTGTTAAGGAAAAAAATATGTATACACCCTACATTCTTTCGGTAAGCCTCGCCAGCGCTGTACGGTAAAGTTCGCCACCGGACATGCCTCAAATGAAAGGTAATAAATTGGGGAAGGCCACACTGAAATGAATTTTTGGGAGTTAGTCCCATTCGAAAATTGTTGGGGTTCAAAGTTGCTGTTAAGGAAAAAAATATGTAGACACCCTACATTCTTTCGGTTAGCCTCGCCAGCGCTGTATGGTAAAGTTCGCCACCAGACATGGCTCAAATGAAGGGTAATAACTTGGGAAAGGCCACACTGAAATGAATTTTTGGGAGTTAGGCCCATTCGGAAATTGTTGTGGTTCAAAGTTGCTGTTAAGGAAAAAAATATGTATACACCCTACATTCTTTCGGTAAGCCTCGCCAGCGCTGTACGGTAAAATTCGCCACCGGACATGCCTCAAATGAAAGGTAATAACTTGGGGAAGGCCACACTGAAATGAATTTTTGGGAGTTAGGCCCATTCGGAAATTGTTGGGGTTCAAAGTTGCTGTTAAGGAAAAAAATATGTATACACCCTACAATCTTTCGGTAAGCCTCGCCAGCGCTGTACGGTAAAGTTCGCCACCGGACATGCCTCAAATGAAAGGTAATAAATTGGGGAAGGCCACACTGAAATGAATTTTTGGGAGTTAGGCCCATTCGGAAATTGTTGGGGTTCAAAGTTGCTGTTAAGGAAAAAAATATGTAGACACCCTACATTCTTTCGGTAAGCCTCGCCAGCGCTGTATGGTAAAGTTCGCCACCGGACATGGCTCAAATGAAAGGTAATAACTTGGGAAAGGCCACACTGAAATGAATTTTTGGGAGTTAGGCCCATTCGGAAATTGTTGTGGTTCAAAGTTGCTGTTAAGGAAAAAAATATGTATACACCCTACATTCTTTCGGTAAGCCTCGCCAGCGCTGTACGGTAAAATTCGCCACCGGACATGCCTCAAATAAAAGGTAATAACTTGGGGAAGGCCAAATTGAAATGAATTTTTGGAAGTTAGGCCCATTCGGAAATTGTTGGGGTTCAAAGTTGCTGTTAAGGAAAAAAATATGTATACACCCTACATTCTTTCGGTAAGCCTCGCCAGCGCTGTACGGTAAAGTTCGCCACCGGACATGCCTCAAATGAAAGGTAATAACTTGGGGAAGGCCACACTGAAATGAATTTTTGGGAGTTAGGCCCATTCGGAAATTGTTGTGGTTCAAAGTTGCTGTTAAGGAAAAAAATATGTATACACCCTACATTCTTTCGGTAAGCCTCGCCAGCGCTGTACGGTAAAATTCGCCACCGGACATGCCTCAAATAAAAGGTAATAACTTGGGGAAGGCCACACTGAAATGAATTTTTGGAAGTTAGGCCCATTCGGAAATTGTTGGGGTTCAAAGTTGCTGTTAAGGAAAAAAATATGTATACACCCTACATTCTTTCGGTAAGCCTCGCCAGCGCTGTACGGTAAAGTTCGCCACCGGACATGCCTCAAATGAAAGGTAATAACTTGGGGAAGGCCACACTGAAATGAATTTTTGGGAGTTAGGCCCATTCGGAAATTGTTGGGGTTCAAAGTTGCTGTTAAGGAAAAAAATATGTAGACACCCTACATTCTTTCGGTTAGCCTCGCCAGCGCTGTATGGTAAAGTTCGCCACCAGACATGGCTCAAATGAAAGGTAATAACTTGGGAAAGGCCACACTGAAATGAATTTTTGGGAGTTAGGCCCATTCGGAAATTGTGGTGGTTCAAAGTTGCTGTTAAGGAAAAAAATATGTATACACCCTACATTCTTTCGGTAAGCCTCGCCAGCGCTGTACGGTAAAATTCGCCACCGGACATGCCTCAAATGAAAGGTAATAACTTGGGGAAGGCTACACTGAAATGAATTTTTGGGAGTTAGGCCCATTCGGAAATTGTTGGGGTTCAAAGTTGCTGTTAAGGAAAAAAATATGTATACACCCTACATTCTTTCGGTAAGCCTCGCCAGCGCTGTACGGTAAAGTTCGCCACCGGACATGCCTCAAATGAAGGTAATAAATTGGGGAAGGCCACACTGAAATGAATTTTTGGGAGTTAGGCCCATTCGGAAATTGTTGGGGTTCAAAGTTGCTGTTAAGGAAAAAAATATGTAGACACCCAACATTCTTTCGGTTAGCCTCGCCAGCGCTGTATGGTAAAGTTCGCCACAGGACATGGCTCAAATGAAAGGTAATAACTTGGGAAAGGCCACACTGAAATGAATTTTTGGGAGTTAGGCCCATTCGGAAATTGTTGTGGTTCAAAGTTGCTGTTAAGGAAAAAAATATGTATACACCCTACATTCTTTCGGTAAGCCTCGCCAGCGCTGTACGGTAAAATTCGCCACCGGACATGCCTCAAATAAAAGGTAATAACTTGGGGAAGGCCACACTGAAATGAATTTTTGGAAGTTAGGCCCATTCGGAAATTGTTGGGGTTCAAAGTTGCTGTTAAGGAAAAAAATATGTATACACCCTACATTCTTTCGGTAAGCCTCGCCAGCGCTGTACGGTAAAGTTCGCCACCGGACATGCCTCAAATGAAAGGTAATAACTTGGGGAAGGCCACACTGAAATGAATTTTTGGGAGTTAGGCCCATTCGGAAATTGTTGGGGTTCAAAGTTGCTGTTAAGGAAAAAAATATGTAGACACCCTACATTCTTTCGGTTAGCCTCGCCAGCGCTGTATGGTAAAGTTCGCCACCAGACATGGCTCAAATGAAAGGTAATAACTTGGGAAAGGCCACACTGAAATGAATTTTTGGGAGTTAGGCCCATTCGGAAATTGTGGTGGTTCAAAGTTGCTGTTAAGGAAAAAAATATGTATACACCCTACATTCTTTCGGTAAGCCTCGCCAGCGCTGTACGGTAAAATTCGCCACCGGACATGCCTCAAATGAAAGGTAATAACTTGGGGAAGGCTACACTGAAATGAATTTTTGGGAGTTAGGCCCATTCGGAAATTGTTGGGGTTCAAAGTTGCTGTTAAGGAAAAAAATATGTATACACCCTACATTCTTTCGGTAAGCCTCGCCAGCGCTGTACGGTAAAGTTCGCCACCGGACATGCCTCAAATGAAGGTAATAAATTGGGGAAGGCCACACTGAAATGAATTTTTGGGAGTTAGGCCCATTCGGAAATTGTTGGGGTTCAAAGTTGCTGTTAAGGAAAAAAATATGTAGACACCCAACATTCTTTCGGTTAGCCTCGCCAGCGCTGTATGGTAAAGTTCGCCACAGGACATGGCTCAAATGAAAGGTAATAACTTGGGAAAGGCCACACTGAAATGAATTTTTGGGAGTTAGGCCCATTCGGAAATTGTTGTGGTTCAAAGTTGCTGTTAAGGAAAAAAATATGTATACACGCTACATTCTTTCGGTAAGTCTCGCCAGCGCTGTACGGTAAAATTCGCCACCGGACATGCCTCAAATGAAAGGTAATAACTTGGGGAAGGCCACACTGAAATGAATTTTTGGGAGTTAGGCCCATTCGGAAATTGTTGGGGTTCAAAATTGCTGTTAAGGAAAAAATATGTATACACCCTACATTCTTTCGGTAAGCCTCGCCAGCGCTGTACGGTAAAGTTCGCCACCGGACATGCCTCAAATGAAAGGTAATAACTTGGGGAAGGCCACACTGAAATGAATTTTTGGGAGTTAGGCCCATTCGGAAATTGTTGGGGTTAAAAGTTGCTGTTAAGGAAAAAAATATGTAAACACCCTACATTCTTTCGGTTAGCCTCGCCATCGATGTTTGGTAAAGTTCGCCACCGGACATGGCTCAAATGAAAGGTAATAACTTGGGAAAGGCCACACTGAAATGAATTTTTGGGAGTTAGGCCCATTCGGAAATTGTGGTGGTTCAAAGTTGCTGTTAAGGAAAAAAATATGTATACACCCTACATTCTTTCGGTAAGCCTTGCCAGCGCTGTACGGTAAAATTCGCCACCGGACATGCCTCAAATGAAAGGTAATAACTTGGGGAAGGCTACACTGAAATGAATTTTTGGGAGTTAGGCCCATTCGGAAATTGTTGGGGTTCAAAGTTGCTGTTAAGGAAAAAAATATGTATACACCCTACATTCTTTCGGTAAGCCTCGCCAGCGCTGTACGATAAAGTTCGCCACCGGACATGCCTCAAATGAAGGTAATAAATTGGGGAAGGCCACACTGAAATGAATTTTTGGGAGTTAGGCCCATTCGGAAATTGTTGGGGTTCAAAGTTGCTGTTAAGGAAAAAAATATGTAGACACCCAACATTCTTTCGGTTAGCCTCGCCAGCGCTGTATGGTAAAGTTCGCCACAGGACATGGCTCAAATGAAAGGTAATAACTTGGGAAAGGCCACACTGAAATGAATTTTTGGGAGTTAGGCCCATTCGGAAATTGTTGTGGTTCAAAGTTGCTGTTAAGGAAAAAAATATGTATACACGCTACATTCTTTCGGTAAGCCTCGCCAGCGCTGTACGGTAAAATTCGCCACCGGACATGCCTCAAATGAAAGGTAATAACTTGGGGAAGGCCACACTGAAATGAATTTTTGGGAGTTAGGCCCATTCGGAAATTGTTGGGGTTCAAAATTGCTGTTAAGGAAAAAATATGTATACACCCTACATTCTTTCGGTAAGCCTCGCCAGCGCTGTACGGTAAAGTTCGCCACCGGACATGCCTCAAATGAAAGGTAATAAATTGGGGTAGGCCACACTGAAATGAATTTTTGGGAGTTAGGCCCATTCGGAAATTGTTGGGGTTCAAAGTTGCTGTTAAGGAAAAAAATATGTAGACACCCTAAATTCTTTCGGTTAGCCTCGCCAGCGCTGTATGGTAAAGTTCGCCACCGGACATGGCTCAAATGAAAGGTAATAACTTGGGAAAGGCCACACTGAAATGAATTTTTGGGAGTTAGGCCCATTCGGAAATTGTTGTGGTTCAAAGTTGCTGTTAAGGAAAAAAATATGTATACACCCTACATTCTTTCGGTAAGCCTCGCCAGCGCTGTACGGTAAAATCGCCACCGGACATGCCTCAAATGAAAGGTAATAACTTGGGGAAGGCCACACTGAAATGAATTTTTGGGAGTTAGGCCCATTCGGAAATTGTTGTGGTTCAAAGTTGCTGTTAAGGAAAAAAATATGTATACACCCTACATTCTTTCGGTAAGCCTCGCCAGCGCTGTACGGTAAAGTTCGCCACCGGACATGCCTCAAATGAAAGGTAATAAATTGGGAAAGGCCACACTGAAATGAATTTTTGGGAGTTAGGCCCATTCGGAAATTGTTGTGGTTCAAAGTTGCTGTTAAGGAAAAAAATATGTATACACCCTACATTCTTTCGGTAAGCCTCGCCAGCGCTGTACGGTAAAAATCGCCACCGGACATGCCTCAAATGAAAGGTAATAACTTGGGGAAGGCCACACTGAAATGAATTTTTGGGAGTTAGGCCCATTCGGAAATTGTTGGGGTTCAAAGTTGCTGTTAAGGAAAAAATATGTATACACCCTACATTCTTTCGGTAAGCCTCGCCAGCGCTGTACGGTAAAGTTCGCCACCAGACATGCCTCAAATGAAAGGTAATAAATTGGGGTAGGCCACACTGAAATGAATTTTTGGGAGTTAGGCCCATTCGGAAATTGTTGGGGTTCAAAGTTGCTGTTAAGGAAAAAAATATGTAGACACCCTAAATTCTTTCGGTTAGCCTCGCCAGCGCTGTATGGTAAAGTTCGCCACCGGACATGGCTCAAATGAAAGGTAATAACTTGGGAAAGGCCACACTGAAATGAATTTTTGGGAGTTAGGCCCATTCGGAAATTGTTGTGGTTCAAAGTTGCTTTTAAGCAAAAAATATGTATACACCCTACATTCTTTCGGTAAGCCTCGCCAGCGCTGTACGGTAAAATTCGCCACCGGACATGCCTCAAATGAAAGGTAATAACTTGGGGAAGGCCACACTGAAATGAATTTTTGGGAGTTAGGCCCATTCGGAAATTGTTGGGGTTCAAAGTTGCTGTTAAGGAAAAAAATATGTATACATCCTACATTCTTTCGGTAAGCCTCGCCAGCGCTGTACGGTAAAGTTCGCCACCGAACATGCCTCAAATGAAAGGTAATAAATTGGGGAAGGCCACACTGAAATGAATTTTTGGGAGTTAGGCCCATTCGGAAATTGTTGGGGTTCAAAATTGCTGTTAAGGAAAAAATATGTATACACCCTACATTCTTTCGGTAAGCCTCGCCAGCGCTGTACGGTAAAGTTCGCCACCGGACATGCCTCAAATGAAAGGTAATAACTTGGGGAAGGCCACACTGAAATGAATTTTTGGGAGTTAGGCCCATTCGGAAATTGTTGGGGTTAAAAGTTGCTGTTAAGGAAAAAAATATGTAAACACCCTACATTCTTTCGGTTAGCCTCGCCATCGATGTTTGGTAAAGTTCGCCACCGGACATGGCTCAAATGAAAGGTAATAACTTGGGAAAGGCCACACTGAAATGAATTTTTGGGAGTTAGGCCCATTCGGAAATTGTGGTGGTTCAAAGTTGCTGTTAAGGAAAAAAATATGTATACACCCTACATTCTTTCGGTAAGCCTTGCCAGCGCTGTACGGTAAAATTCGCCACCGGACATGCCTCAAATGAAAGGTAATAACTTGGGGAAGGCTACACTGAAATGAATTTTTGGGAGTTAGGCCCATTCGGAAATTGTTGGGGTTCAAAGTTGCTGTTAAGGAAAAAAATATGTATACACCCTACATTCTTTCGGTAAGCCTCGCCAGCGCTGTACGATAAAGTTCGCCACCGGACATGCCTCAAATGAAGGTAATAAATTGGGGAAGGCCACACTGAAATGAATTTTTGGGAGTTAGGCCCATTCGGAAATTGTTGGGGTTCAAAGTTGCTGTTAAGGAAAAAAATATGTAGACACCCAACATTCTTTCGGTTAGCCTCGCCAGCGCTGTATGGTAAAGTTCGCCACAGGACATGGCTCAAATGAAAGGTAATAACTTGGGAAAGGCCACACTGAAATGAATTTTTGGGAGTTAGGCCCATTCGGAAATTGTTGTGGTTCAAAGTTGCTGTTAAGGAAAAAAATATGTATACACGCTACATTCTTTCGGTAAGCCTCGCCAGCGCTGTACGGTAAAATTCGCCACCGGACATGCCTCAAATGAAAGGTAATAACTTGGGGAAGGCCACACTGAAATGAATTTTTGGGAGTTAGGCCCATTCGGAAATTGTTGGGGTTCAAAATTGCTGTTAAGGAAAAAATATGTATACACCCTACATTCTTTCGGTAAGCCTCGCCAGCGCTGTACGGTAAAGTTCGCCACCGGACATGGCTCAAATGAAAGGTAATAACTTGGGGAAGGCTACACTGAAATGAATTTTTGGGAGTTAGGCCCATTCGGAAATTGTTGGGGTTCAAAGTTGCTGTTAAGGAAAAAAATATGTATACACCCTACATTCTTTCGGTAAGCCTCGCCAGCGCTGTACGATAAAGTTCGCCACCGGACATGCCTCAAATGAAGGTAATAAATTGGGGAAGGCCACACTGAAATGAATTTTTGGGAGTTAGGCCCATTCGGAAATTGTTGGGGTTCAAAGTTGCTGTTAAGGAAAAAAATATGTAGACACCCAACATTCTTTCGGTTAGCCTCGCCAGCGCTGTATGGTAAAGTTCGCCACAGGACATGGCTCAAATGAAAGGTAATAACTTGGGAAAGGCCACACTGAAATGAATTTTTGGGAGTTAGGCCCATTCGGAAATTGTTGTGGTTCAAAGTTGCTGTTAAGGAAAAAAATATGTATACACGCTACATTCTTTCGGTAAGCCTCGCCAGCGCTGTACGGTAAAATTCGCCACCGGACATGCCTCAAATGAAAGGTAATAACTTGGGGAAGGCCACACTGAAATGAATTTTTGGGAGTTAGGCCCATTCGGAAATTGTTGGGGTTCAAAATTGCTGTTAAGGAAAAAATATGTATACACCCTACATTCTTTCGGTAAGCCTCGCCAGCGCTGTACGGTAAAGTTCGCCACCGGACATGCCTCAAATGAAAGGTAATAAATTGGGGTAGGCCACACTGAAATGAATTTTTGGGAGTTAGGCCCATTCGGAAATTGTTGGGGTTCAAAGTTGCTGTTAAGGAAAAAAATATGTAGACACCCTAAATTCTTTCGGTTAGCCTCGCCAGCGCTGTATGGTAAAGTTCGCCACCGGACATGGCTCAAATGAAAGGTAATAACTTGGGAAAGGCCACACTGAAATGAATTTTTGGGAGTTAGGCCCATTCGGAAATTGTTGTGGTTCAAAGTTGCTGTTAAGGAAAAAAATATGTATACACCCTACATTCTTTCGGTAAGCCTCGCCAGCGCTGTACGGTAAAATCGCCACCGGACATGCCTCAAATGAAAGGTAATAACTTGGGGAAGGCCACACTGAAATGAATTTTTGGGAGTTAGGCCCATTCGGAAATTGTTGTGGTTCAAAGTTGCTGTTAAGGAAAAAAATATGTATACACCCTACATTCTTTCGGTAAGCCTCGCCAGCGCTGTACGGTAAAGTTCGCCACCGGACATGCCTCAAATGAAAGGTAATAAATTGGGAAAGGCCACACTGAAATGAATTTTTGGGAGTTAGGCCCATTCGGAAATTGTTGTGGTTCAAAGTTGCTGTTAAGGAAAAAAATATGTATACACCCTACATTCTTTCGGTAAGCCTCGCCAGCGCTGTACGGTAAAAATCGCCACCGGACATGCCTCAAATGAAAGGTAATAACTTGGGGAAGGCCACACTGAAATGAATTTTTGGGAGTTAGGCCCATTCGGAAATTGTTGGGGTTCAAAGTTGCTGTTAAGGAAAAAATATGTATACACCCTACATTCTTTCGGTAAGCCTCGCCAGCGCTGTACGGTAAAGTTCGCCACCAGACATGCCTCAAATGAAAGGTAATAAATTGGGGTAGGCCACACTGAAATGAATTTTTGGGAGTTAGGCCCATTCGGAAATTGTTGGGGTTCAAAGTTGCTGTTAAGGAAAAAAATATGTAGACACCCTAAATTCTTTCGGTTAGCCTCGCCAGCGCTGTATGGTAAAGTTCGCCACCGGACATGGCTCAAATGAAAGGTAATAACTTGGGAAAGGCCACACTGAAATGAATTTTTGGGAGTTAGGCCCATTCGGAAATTGTTGTGGTTCAAAGTTGCTTTTAAGCAAAAAATATGTATACACCCTACATTCTTTCGGTAAGCCTCGCCAGCGCTGTACGGTAAAATTCGCCACCGGACATGCCTCAAATGAAAGGTAATAACTTGGGGAAGGCCACACTGAAATGAATTTTTGGGAGTTAGGCCCATTCGGAAATTGTTGGGGTTCAAAGTTGCTGTTAAGGAAAAAAATATGTATACATCCTACATTCTTTCGGTAAGCCTCGCCAGCGCTGTACGGTAAAGTTCGCCACCGAACATGCCTCAAATGAAAGGTAATAAATTGGGGAAGGCCACACTGAAATGAATTTTTGGGAGTTAGGCCCATTCGGAAATTGTTGGGGTTCAAAATTGCTGTTAAGGAAAAAATATGTATACACCCTACATTCTTTCGGTAAGCCTCGCCAGCGCTGTACGGTAAAGTTCGCCACCGGACATGCCTCAAATGAAAGGTAATAACTTGGGGAAGGCCACACTGAAATGAATTTTTGGGAGTTAGGCCCATTCGGAAATTGTTGGGGTTAAAAGTTGCTGTTAAGGAAAAAAATATGTAAACACCCTACATTCTTTCGGTTAGCCTCGCCATCGATGTTTGGTAAAGTTCGCCACCGGACATGGCTCAAATGAAAGGTAATAACTTGGGAAAGGCCACACTGAAATGAATTTTTGGGAGTTAGGCCCATTCGGAAATTGTGGTGGTTCAAAGTTGCTGTTAAGGAAAAAAATATGTATACACCCTACATTCTTTCGGTAAGCCTTGCCAGCGCTGTACGGTAAAATTCGCCACCGGACATGCCTCAAATGAAAGGTAATAACTTGGGGAAGGCTACACTGAAATGAATTTTTGGGAGTTAGGCCCATTCGGAAATTGTTGGGGTTCAAAGTTGCTGTTAAGGAAAAAAATATGTATACACCCTACATTCTTTCGGTAAGCCTCGCCAGCGCTGTACGATAAAGTTCGCCACCGGACATGCCTCAAATGAAGGTAATAAATTGGGGAAGGCCACACTGAAATGAATTTTTGGGAGTTAGGCCCATTCGGAAATTGTTGGGGTTCAAAGTTGCTGTTAAGGAAAAAAATATGTAGACACCCAACATTCTTTCGGTTAGCCTCGCCAGCGCTGTATGGTAAAGTTCGCCACAGGACATGGCTCAAATGAAAGGTAATAACTTGGGAAAGGCCACACTGAAATGAATTTTTGGGAGTTAGGCCCATTCGGAAATTGTTGTGGTTCAAAGTTGCTGTTAAGGAAAAAAATATGTATACACGCTACATTCTTTCGGTAAGCCTCGCCAGCGCTGTACGGTAAAATTCGCCACCGGACATGCCTCAAATGAAAGGTAATAACTTGGGGAAGGCCACACTGAAATGAATTTTTGGGAGTTAGGCCCATTCGGAAATTGTTGGGGTTCAAAATTGCTGTTAAGGAAAAAATATGTATACACCCTACATTCTTTCGGTAAGCCTCGCCAGCGCTGTACGGTAAAGTTCGCCACCGGACATGCCTCAAATGAAAGGTAATAAATTGGGGTAGGCCACACTGAAATGAATTTTTGGGAGTTAGGCCCATTCGGAAATTGTTGGGGTTCAAAGTTGCTGTTAAGGAAAAAAATATGTAGACACCCTAAATTCTTTCGGTTAGCCTCGCCAGCGCTGTATGGTAAAGTTCGCCACCGGACATGGCTCAAATGAAAGGTAATAACTTGGGAAAGGCCACACTGAAATGAATTTTTGGGAGTTAGGCCCATTCGGAAATTGTTGTGGTTCAAAGTTGCTGTTAAGGAAAAAAATATGTAGACACCCTACATTCTTTCGGTAAGCCTCGCCAGCGCTGTACGGTAAAATCGCCACCGGACATGCCTCAAATGAAAGGTAATAACTTGGGGAAGGCCACACTGAAATGAATTTTTGGGAGTTAGGCCCATTCGGAAATTGTTGTGGTTCAAAGTTGCTGTTAAGGAAAAAAATATGTATACACCCTACATTCTTTCGGTAAGCCTCGCCAGCGCTGTACGGTAAAGTTCGCCACCAGACATGCCTCAAATGAAAGGTAATAAATTGGGAAAGGCCACACTGAAATGAATTTTTGGGAGTTAGGCCCATTCGGAAATTGTTGTGGTTCAAAGTTGCTGTTAAGGAAAAAAATATGTATACACCCTACATTCTTTCGGTAAGCCTCGCCAGCGCTGTACG
Source organism: Mytilus californianus (assembly GCF_021869535.1). Lineage (NCBI taxonomy): Eukaryota > Metazoa > Mollusca > Bivalvia > Mytilida > Mytilidae > Mytilus > Mytilus californianus. Next base: position 62,977,247 of record NW_026262593.1, on the reverse strand, counting down.
GTAAAAATCGCCACCGGACATGCCTCAAATGAAAGGTAATAACTTGGGGAAGGCCACACTGAAATGAATTTTTGGGAGTTAGGCCCATTCGGAAATTGTTGGGGTTCAAAGTTGCTGTTAAGGAAAAAATATGTATACACCCTACATTCTTTCGGTAAGCCTCGCCAGCGCTGTACGGTAAAGTTCGCCACCAGACATGCCTCAAATGAAAGGTAATAAATTGGGGTAGGCCACACTGAAATGAATTTTTGGGAGTTAGGCCCATTCGGAAATTGTTGGGGTTCAAAGTTGCTGTTAAGGAAAAAAATATGTAGACACCCTAAATTCTTTCGGTTAGCCTCGCCAGCGCTGTATGGTAAAGTTCGCCACCGGACATGGCTCAAATGAAAGGTAATAACTTGGGAAAGGCCACACTGAAATGAATTTTTGGGAGTTAGGCCCATTCGGAAATTGTTGTGGTTCAAAGTTGCTTTTAAGCAAAAAATATGTATACACCCTACATTCTTTCGGTAAGCCTCGCCAGCGCTGTACGGTAAAATTCGCCACCGGACATGCCTCAAATGAAAGGTAATAACTTGGGGAAGGCCACACTGAAATGAATTTTTGGGAGTTAGGCCCATTCGGAAATTGTTGGGGTTCAAAGTTGCTGTTAAGGAAAAAAATATGTATACATCCTACATTCTTTCGGTAAGCCTCGCCAGCGCTGTACGGTAAAGTTCGCCACCGAACATGCCTCAAATGAAAGGTAATAAATTGGGGAAGGCCACACTGAAATGAATTTTTGGGAGTTAGGCCCATTCGGAAATTGTTGGGGTTCAAAGTTGCTGTTAAGGAAAAAAATATGTAGACACCCTACATTCTTTCGGTAAGCCTCGCCAGCGCTGTACGGTAAAGTTCGCCACCGGACATGCCTCAAATGAAAGGTAATAAATTGGGGAAGGCCACACTGAAATGAATTTTAAGGAGTTAGGCCTATTCGGAAATTGTTGTGGTTCAAAGTTGCAGTTAAGGAAAAAAATATGTATACACCCTACATTCTTTCGGTAAGCCTCGCTAGCGCTGTACGGTAAAATTCGCCACCGGACATGCCTCAAATGAAAGGTAATAACTTGGGGAAGGCCACACTGAAATGAATTTTTGGGAGTTAGGCCCATTCGGAAATTGTTGGGGTTCAAAGTTGCTGTTAAGGAAAAAAATATGTATACACCCTACATTCTTTCGGTAAGCCTCGCCAGCGCTGTACGGTAAAGTTCGCCACCGGACATGCCTCAAATGAAAGGTAATAAATTGGGGAAGGCCACACTGAAATGAATTTTAAGGAGTTAGGCCCCTTCGGAAATTGTTGGGGTTCAAAGTTGCTGTTAAGGAAAAAAATATGTAGACACCCTACATTCTTTCGGTTAGCCTCGCCAGCGCTGTATGGTAAAATTCGCCACCGGACATGGCTCAAATGAAAGGTAATAACTTGGGGAAGGCCACACTGAAATGAATTTTTGGGAGTTAGGCCCATTCGGAAATTGTTGGGGTTCAAAGTTGCTGTTAAGGAAAAAAATATGTATACACCCTACATTCTTTCGGTAAGCCTCGCCAGCGCTGTACGGTAAAGTTCGCCACCGGACATGCCTCAAATGAAAGGTAATAAATTGGGAAAGGCCACACTGAAATGAATTTTTGGGAGTTAGGCCCATTCGGAAATTGTTGGGGTTCAAAGTTGCTGTTAAGGAAAAAAATATGTAGACACCCTACATTCTTTCGGTTAGCCTCGCCAGCGCTGTATGGTAAAGTTCGCCACCGGACATGGCTCAAATGAAAGGTAATAACTTGGGAAAGGCCACACTGAAATGAATTTTTGGGAGTTAGGCCCATTCGGAAATTGTTGTGGTTCAAAGTTGCTGTTAAGGAAAAAAATATGCATACACCCTACATTCTTTTGGTAAGCCTCGCCAGCGCTGTACGGTAAAATTCGCCACCGGACATGCCTCAAATGAAAGGTAATAACTTGGGGAAGGCCACACTGAAATGAATTTTTGGGAGTTAGGCCCATTCGGAAATTGTTGGGGTTCAAAGTTGCTGTTAAGGAAAACAATATGTATACACCCTACATTCTTTCGGTAAGCCTCGCCAGCGCTGTACGGTAAAGTTCGCCACTGGTTATGCCTCAAATGAAAGGTAATAACTTGGGGAAGTCCACACTGAAATGAATTTTTGGGAGTTAGGCCCATTCGGAAATTGTTGGGGTTCAAAGTTGCTGTTAAGGAAAACAATATGTATACACCCTAGATTCTTTCGGTAAGCCTCGCCAGCGCTGTACGTCAAAGTTCGCCACCGGACATGCCTCAAATGAAAGGTAATAATTTGGGGAAGGCCACACTGAAATGAATTTTTGGGAGTTAGGCCCATTCGGAAATTGTTGGGGTTCAAAGTTGCTGTTAAGGAAAACAATATGTATACACCCTACATTCTTTCGGTTAGCCTCGTCAGCGCTGTATGGTAAAGTTCGCCACCGGACATGGCTCAAATGAAAGGTAATAACTTGGGAAAGGCCACACTGAAATGAATTTTAAGGAGTTAGTCCCATTCGGAAATTGTTGTGGTTCAAAGTTGCTGTTAAGGAAAACAATATGTATACACCCTACATTCTTTCGGTAAGCCTCGCCAGCGCTGTACGTCAAAGTTCGCCACCGGACATGCCTCAAATGAAAGGTAATAATTTGGGGAAGGCCACACTGAAATGAATTTTTGGGAGTTAGGCCCATTCGGAAATTGTTGTGGTTCAAAGTTGCTGTTAAGGAAAAAAATATGTATACACCCTACATTCTTTCGGTAAGCCTCGCCAGCGCTGTACGGTAAAGTTCGCCACCGGACATGCCTCAAATGAAAGGTAATAAATTGGGGAAGGCCACACTGAAATGAATTTTAAGGAGTTAGGCCCATTCGGAAATTGTTGGGGTTCAAAGTTGCTGTTAAGGAAAAAAATATGTATACACCCTACATTCTTTCGGTAAGCCTCGCCAGCGCTGTACGGTAAAGTTCGCCACCGGACATGCCTCAAATGAAAGGCAATAAATTGGGGAAGGCCACACTGAAATGAATTTTTGGGAGTTAGGCCCATTCGGAAATTGTTGGGGTTCAAAGTTGCTGTTAAGGAAAAAAATATGTAGACACCCTACATTCTTTCGGTTAGCCTCGCCAGCGCTGTATGGTAAAGTTCGCCACCGGACATGGCTCAAATGAAAGGTAATAACTTGGGAAAGGCCACACTGAAATGAATTTTAAGGAGTTAGTCCCATTCGGAAATTGTTGTGGTTCAAAATTGCTGTTAAGGAAAAAAATATGTATACACCCTACATTCTTTCGGTAAGCCTCGCCAGCGCTGTACGGTAAAATTCGCCACCGGACATGCCTCAAATGAAAGGTAATAACTTGGGGAAGGCCACACTGAAATGAATTTTTGGGAGTTAGGCCCATTCGGAAATTGTTGGGGTTCAAAGTTGCTGTTAAGGAAAAAAATATGTAGACACCCAACATTCTTTCGGTTAGCCTCGCCAGCGCTGTATGGTAAAGTTCGCCACAGGACATGGCTCAAATGAAAGGTAATAACTTGGGAAAGGCCACACTGAAATGAATTTTTGGGAGTTAGGCCCATTCGGAAATTGTTGTGGTTCAAAGTTGCTGTTAAGGAAAAAAATATGTATACACGCTACATTCTTTCGGTAAGCCTCGCCAGCGCTGTACGGTAAAATTCGCCACCGGACATGCCTCAAATGAAAGGTAATAACTTGGGGAAGGCCACACTGAAATGAATTTTTGGGAGTTAGGCCCATTCGGAAATTGTTGGGGTTCAAAATTGCTGTTAAGGAAAAAATATGTATACACCCTACATTCTTTCGGTAAGCCTCGCCAGCGCTGTACGGTAAAGTTCGCCACCGGACATGCCTCAAATGAAAGGTAATAAATTGGGGTAGGCCACACTGAAATGAATTTTTGGGAGTTAGGCCCATTCGGAAATTGTTGGGGTTCAAAGTTGCTGTTAAGGAAAAAAATATGTAGACACCCTAAATTCTTTCGGTTAGCCTCGCCAGCGCTGTATGGTAAAGTTCGCCACCGGACATGGCTCAAATGAAAGGTAATAACTTGGGAAAGGCCACACTGAAATGAATTTTTGGGAGTTAGGCCCATTCGGAAATTGTTGTGGTTCAAAGTTGCTGTTAAGGAAAAAAATATGTATACACCCTACATTCTTTCGGTAAGCCTCGCCAGCGCTGTACGGTAAAATCGCCACCGGACATGCCTCAAATGAAAGGTAATAACTTGGGGAAGGCCACACTGAAATGAATTTTTGGGAGTTAGGCCCATTCGGAAATTGTTGTGGTTCAAAGTTGCTGTTAAGGAAAAAAATATGTATACACCCTACATTCTTTCGGTAAGCCTCGCCAGCGCTGTACGGTAAAGTTCGCCACCGGACATGCCTCAAATGAAAGGTAATAAATTGGGAAAGGCCACACTGAAATGAATTTTTGGGAGTTAGGCCCATTCGGAAATTGTTGTGGTTCAAAGTTGCTGTTAAGGAAAAAAATATGTATACACCCTACATTCTTTCGGTAAGCCTCGCCAGCGCTGTACGGTAAAAATCGCCACCGGACATGCCTCAAATGAAAGGTAATAACTTGGGGAAGGCCACACTGAAATGAATTTTTGGGAGTTAGGCCCATTCGGAAATTGTTGGGGTTCAAAGTTGCTGTTAAGGAAAAAATATGTATACACCCTACATTCTTTCGGTAAGCCTCGCCAGCGCTGTACGGTAAAGTTCGCCACCAGACATGCCTCAAATGAAAGGTAATAAATTGGGGTAGGCCACACTGAAATGAATTTTTGGGAGTTAGGCCCATTCGGAAATTGTTGGGGTTCAAAGTTGCTGTTAAGGAAAAAAATATGTAGACACCCTAAATTCTTTCGGTTAGCCTCGCCAGCGCTGTATGGTAAAGTTCGCCACCGGACATGGCTCAAATGAAAGGTAATAACTTGGGAAAGGCCACACTGAAATGAATTTTTGGGAGTTAGGCCCATTCGGAAATTGTTGTGGTTCAAAGTTGCTTTTAAGCAAAAAATATGTATACACCCTACATTCTTTCGGTAAGCCTCGCCAGCGCTGTACGGTAAAATTCGCCACCGGACATGCCTCAAATGAAAGGTAATAACTTGGGGAAGGCCACACTGAAATGAATTTTTGGGAGTTAGGCCCATTCGGAAATTGTTGGGGTTCAAAGTTGCTGTTAAGGAAAAAAATATGTATACATCCTACATTCTTTCGGTAAGCCTCGCCAGCGCTGTACGGTAAAGTTCGCCACCGAACATGCCTCAAATGAAAGGTAATAAATTGGGGAAGGCCACACTGAAATGAATTTTTGGGAGTTAGGCCCATTCGGAAATTGTTGGGGTTCAAAATTGCTGTTAAGGAAAAAATATGTATACACCCTACATTCTTTCGGTAAGCCTCGCCAGCGCTGTACGGTAAAGTTCGCCACCGGACATGCCTCAAATGAAAGGTAATAACTTGGGGAAGGCCACACTGAAATGAATTTTTGGGAGTTAGGCCCATTCGGAAATTGTTGGGGTTAAAAGTTGCTGTTAAGGAAAAAAATATGTAAACACCCTACATTCTTTCGGTTAGCCTCGCCATCGATGTTTGGTAAAGTTCGCCACCGGACATGGCTTAAATGAAAGGTAATAACTTGGGAAAGGCCACACTGAAATGAATTTTTGGGAGTTAGGCCCATTCGGAAATTGTGGTGGTTAAAAGTTGCTGTTAAGGAAAAAAATATGTATACACCCTACATTCTTTCGGTAAGCCTTGCCAGCGCTGTACGGTAAAATTCGCCACCGGACATGCCTCAAATGAAAGGTAATAACTTGGGGAAGGCTACACTGAAATGAATTTTTGGGAGTTAGGCCCATTCGGAAATTGTTGGGGTTCAAAGTTGCTGTTAAGGAAAAAAATATGTATACACCCTACATTCTTTCGGTAAGCCTCGCCAGCGCTGTACGATAAAGTTCGCCACCGGACATGCCTCAAATGAAGGTAATAAATTGGGGAAGGCCACACTGAAATGAATTTTTGGGAGTTAGGCCCATTCGGAAATTGTTGGGGTTCAAAGTTGCTGTTAAGGAAAAAAATATGTAGACACCCAACATTCTTTCGGTTAGCCTCGCCAGCGCTGTATGGTAAAGTTCGCCACAGGACATGGCTCAAATGAAAGGTAATAACTTGGGAAAGGCCACACTGAAATGAATTTTTGGGAGTTAGGCCCATTCGGAAATTGTTGTGGTTCAAAGTTGCTGTTAAGGAAAAAAATATGTATACACGCTACATTCTTTCGGTAAGCCTCGCCAGCGCTGTACGGTAAAATTCGCCACCCGGACATGCCTCAAATGAAAGGTAATAACTTGGGGAAGGCCACACTGAAATGAATTTTTGGGAGTTAGGCCCATTCGGAAATTGTTGGGGTTCAAAATTGCTGTTAAGGAAAAAATATGTATACACCCTACATTCTTTCGGTAAGCCTCGCCAGCGCTGTACGGTAAAGTTCGCCACCGGACATGCCTCAAATGAAAGGTAATAAATTGGGGTAGGCCACACTGAAATGAATTTTTGGGAGTTAGGCCCATTCGGAAATTGTTGGGGTTCAAAGTTGCTGTTAAGGAAAAAAATATGTAGACACCCTAAATTCTTTCGGTTAGCCTCGCCAGCGCTGTATGGTAAAGTTCGCCACCGGACATGGCTCAAATGAAAGGTAATAACTTGGGAAAGGCCACACTGAAATGAATTTTTGGGAGTTAGGCCCATTCGGAAATTGTTGTGGTTCAAAGTTGCTGTTAAGGAAAAAAATATGTATACACCCTACATTCTTTCGGTAAGCCTCGCCAGCGCTGTACGGTAAAATCGCCACCGGACATGCCTCAAATGAAAGGTAATAACTTGGGGAAGGCCACACTGAAATGAATTTTTGGGAGTTAGGCCCATTCGGAAATTGTTGTGGTTCAAAGTTGCTGTTAAGGAAAAAAATATGTATACACCCTACATTCTTTCGGTAAGCCTCGCCAGCGCTGTACGGTAAAGTTCGCCACCAGACATGCCTCAAATGAAAGGTAATAAATTGGGAAAGGCCACACTGAAATGAATTTTTGGGAGTTAGGCCCATTCGGAAATTGTTGTGGTTCAAAGTTGCTGTTAAGGAAAAAAATATGTATACACCCTACATTCTTTCGGTAAGCCTCGCCAGCGCTGTACGGTAAAAATCGCCACCGGACATGCCTCAAATGAAAGGTAATAACTTGGGGAAGGCCACACTGAAATGAATTTTTGGGAGTTAGGCCCATTCGGAAATTGTTGGGGTTCAAAGTTGCTGTTAAGGAAAAAATATGTATACACCCTACATTCTTTCGGTAAGCCTCGCCAGCGCTGTACGGTAAAGTTCGCCACCAGACATGCCTCAAATGAAAGGTAATAAATTGGGGTAGGCCACACTGAAATGAATTTTTGGGAGTTAGGCCCATTCGGAAATTGTTGGGGTTCAAAGTTGCTGTTAAGGAAAAAAATATGTAGACACCCTAAATTCTTTCGGTTAGCCTCGCCAGCGCTGTATGGTAAAGTTCGCCACCGGACATGGCTCAAATGAAAGGTAATAACTTGGGAAAGGCCACACTGAAATGAATTTTTGGGAGTTAGGCCCATTCGGAAATTGTTGTGGTTCAAAGTTGCTTTTAAGCAAAAAATATGTATACACCCTACATTCTTTCGGTAAGCCTCGCCAGCGCTGTACGGTAAAATTCGCCACCGGACATGCCTCAAATGAAAGGTAATAACTTGGGGAAGGCCACACTGAAATGAATTTTTGGGAGTTAGGCCCATTCGGAAATTGTTGGGGTTCAAAGTTGCTGTTAAGGAAAAAAATATGTATACATCCTACATTCTTTCGGTAAGCCTCGCCAGCGCTGTACGGTAAAGTTCGCCACCGAACATGCCTCAAATGAAAGGTAATAAATTGGGGAAGGCCACACTGAAATGAATTTTTGGGAGTTAGGCCCATTCGGAAATTGTTGGGGTTCAAAGTTGCTGTTAAGGAAAAAAATATGTAGACACCCTACATTCTTTCGGTAAGCCTCGCCAGCGCTGTACGGTAAAGTTCGCCACCGGACATGGCTCAAATGAAAGGTAATAACTTGGGGAAGGCCACACTGAAATGAATTTTAAGGAGTTAGGCCTATTCGGAAATTGTTGTGGTTCAAAGTTGCAGTTAAGGAAAAAAATATGTATACACCCTACATTCTTTCGGTAAGCCTCGCTAGCGCTGTACGGTAAAATTCGCCACCGGACATGCCTCAAATGAAAGGTAATAACTTGGGGAAGGCCACACTGAAATGAATTTTTGGGAGTTAGGCCCATTCGGAAATTGTTGGGGTTCAAAGTTGCTGTTAAGGAAAAAAATATGTATACACCCTACATTCTTTCGGTAAGCCTCGCCAGCGCTGTACGGTAAAGTTCGCCACCGGACATGCCTCAAATGAAAGGTAATAAATTGGGGAAGGCCACACTGAAATGAATTTTAAGGAGTTAGGCCCCTTCGGAAATTGTTGGGGTTCAAAGTTGCTGTTAAGGAAAAAAATATGTAGACACCCTACATTCTTTCGGTTAGCCTCGCCAGCGCTGTATGGTAAAATTCGCCACCGGACATGGCTCAAATGAAAGGTAATAACTTGGGGAAGGCCACACTGAAATGAATTTTTGGGAGTTAGGCCCATTCGGAAATTGTTGGGGTTCAAAGTTGCTGTTAAGGAAAAAAATATGTATACACCCTACATTCTTTCGGTAAGCCTCGCCAGCGCTGTACGGTAAAGTTCGCCACCGGACATGCCTCAAATGAAAGGTAATAAATTGGGAAAGGCCACACTGAAATGAATTTTTGGGAGTTATGCCCATTCGGAAATTGTTGGGGTTCAAAGTTGCTGTTAAGGAAAAAAATATGTAGACACCCTACATTCTTTCGGTTAGCCTCGCCAGCGCTGTATGGTAAAGTTCGCCACCGGACATGGCTCAAATGAAAGGTAATAACTTGGGAAAGGCCACACTGAAATGAATTTTTGGGAGTTAGGCCCATTCGGAAATTGTTGTGGTTCAAAGTTGCTGTTAAGGAAAAAAATATGCATACACCCTACATTCTTTTGGTAAGCCTCGCCAGCGCTGTACGGTAAAATTCGCCACCGGACATGCCTCAAATGAAAGGTAATAACTTGGGGAAGGCCACACTGAAATGAATTTTTGGGAGTTAGGCCCATTCGGAAATTGTTGGGGTTCAAAGTTGCTGTTAAGGAAAACAATATGTATACACCCTACATTCTTTCGGTAAGCCTCGCCAGCGCTGTACGGTAAAGTTCGCCACTGGTTATGCCTCAAATGAAAGGTAATAACTTGGGGAAGTCCACACTGAAATGAATTTTTGGGAGTTAGGCCCATTCGGAAATTGTTGGGGTTCAAAGTTGCTGTTAAGGAAAACAATATGTATACACCCTAGATTCTTTCGGTAAGCCTCGCCAGCGCTGTACGTCAAAGTTCGCCACCGGACATGCCTCAAATGAAAGGTAATAATTTGGGGAAGGCCACACTGAAATGAATTTTTGGGAGTTAGGCCCATTCGGAAATTGTTGGGGTTCAAAGTTGCTGTTAAGGAAAACAATATGTATACACCCTACATTCTTTCGGTTAGCCTCGTCAGCGCTGTATGGTAAAGTTCGCCACCGGACATGGCTCAAATGAAAGGTAATAACTTGGGAAAGGCCACACTGAAATGAATTTTAAGGAGTTAGTCCCATTCGGAAATTGTTGTGGTTCAAAGTTGCTGTTAAGGAAAACAATATGTATACACCCTACATTCTTTCGGTAAGCCTCGCCAGCGCTGTACGTCAAAGTTCGCCACCGGACATGCCTCAAATGAAAGGTAATAATTTGGGGAAGGCCACACTGAAATGAATTTTTGGGAGTTAGGCCCATTCGGAAATTGTTGTGGTTCAAAGTTGCTGTTAAGGAAAAAAATATGTATACACCCTACATTCTTTCGGTAAGCCTCGCCAGCGCTGTACGGTAAAGTTCGCCACCGGACATGCCTCAAATGAAAGGTAATAAATTGGGGAAGGCCACACTGAAATGAATTTTAAGGAGTTAGGCCCATTCGGAAATTGTTGGGGTTCAAAGTTGCTGTTAAGGAAAAAAATATGTATACACCCTACATTCTTTCGGTAAGCCTCGCCAGCGCTGTACGGTAAAGTTCGCCACCGGACATGCCTCAAATGAAAGGCAATAAATTGGGGAAGGCCACACTGAAATGAATTTTTGGGAGTTAGGCCCATTCGGAAATTGTTGGGGTTCAAAGTTGCTGTTAAGGAAAAAAATATGTAGACACCCTACATTCTTTCGGTTAGCCTCGCCAGCGCTGTATGGTAAAGTTCGCCACCGGACATGGCTCAAATGAAAGGTAATAACTTGGGAAAGGCCACACTGAAATGAATTTTAAGGAGTTAGTCCCATTCGGAAATTGTTGTGGTTCAAAATTGCTGTTAAGGAAAAAAATATGTATACACCCTACATTCTTTCGGTAAGCCTCGCCAGCGCTGTACGGTAAAATTCGCCACCGGACATGCCTCAAATGAAAGGTAATAACTTGGGGAAGGCCACACTGAAATGAATTTTTGGGAGTTATGCCCATTCGGAAATTGTTGGGGTTCAAAGTTGGTAGGTTTTTACTATACATTTTTTGGGACAGGTGGGGGCTTTCCATAAATATTTCTATTGATATTTTTTAAATGTTTCTAGCGTTAAGGTTATATTTCTATTGTTTTAAGAAATATTGTATATAAAATACATCTTTGATGTTGTTTTATTGATAAAAACTATATTTTACATAAAGACAATTATGCAACTTGCATAAGGGATTATATTCGAGGACAACGATAATTTACGACAGCTTGAAGGGGTCATAAAACGATTTCCTACGTATTTTTTCACTCCTCTTAACTCTCAATTTTTTATGATTTTCAAATAAGTTTGAATATTGAACCGACTGCTCACAGCTAGTTGGATATAGAATATCGAACCGGCGGCTAACTGCACATATATTAGTTATGTACAAACTAGATATTTCTATACACATTGACACCAATATGCCGAATTTAGAAATCAAGCTAGTGAGTGCTTTCAGTTACTGACGTCATTTGTGTTGGTTTGTTTAACGTTCACTTCTAAGGCTGAACATCTGTGGTCATTTAGACATTTAAAAAATAATACATATATCGTATTTGTAGCTAGAATTTTGAAAAAAAAGTGGCTGCTATCATTATTAGTATTTAAAACGAAAAAATCCTTTGAGAATCACTACAAGCCGTGAAATTGTCGAATTCCGCTCTTAAATTACATTTAACTTAGATTTTGAGATTTTTGGAACGTTCGAGTCTGTTATAGTTTTTGGGTTCTTAGACATATCATCAAAATTGGCTGCTGGAAAAAAGTGGCTGCTATCTTGATTGGCTGCTTAAAGTGGCTGCCAGCTTGAGTCTAGTGAAAAGAAGCCAAGGTTGACATTGTCTTTTCGAAGGGCAACAATCTGCTCTATCACCTCTCAGATATGTGTTATTTAATTTATTATACTGAATGTTCTGTTATTACTGTCGATTAAATTTCAAATTCAAAGTAATAAACTATGACGTCTTGCACATAACAACCATCCGTATTTAATAAAGCGCACACTTGATCAAGCGACTCCGTGAAGGGTAATAGAGTATTTACCATAGGATCGAGTAAATTGACTCCCTCGTATCAACCACTCAAAATCTGGTATTTTGACATGAAGTATAAAAATTCAAAATAGTCACGAATAGCAAGTGCAGTGTCATAGCTGTTGTATTTTATACGGGGAAAAAATATGATATTGAAGTGCTTTTCGATTGTTGTCAGCCAATTAAAAATTACGGATTCTAATGAACCATACATTATGTTTGTAATTAATAAAATATAAGTCCCCCGATAAAATAAAGTCAAAGTAGATTTAAGTTATTGATCGATTGAGGAAGTTTTTCATCTCACAACATATATATATCACTTTATTATTACTGACAGTCAGTGTTTGCATTAAATAAGATACATCGTACAACACAGACAGGAAAGGTTGGTAAAATATGATCATTTCATTGTTGAAAAGAAAGGGAATGATAGTTTTCTGTACATAATCATTTTAGCCTGGTAACCAGAGTCAGAATTTTCTAAATTTTAAAAATCGTCATAACTACAACACAACAAAACATTTTTAATAGGCGTCTTTGTTTGATTTAATTGTAATTATGTTTGAATATTTAATTCAGTTGTGTTGTATGTCTGCTATGCATATTTACACAGTTTTGGCTTCTGGATCACAGTTTTGGCCACGTCAACCAATTATAAAATTGAGATTGAAACGGGGAATGTGTCAAAGAGACAACAACCCGACCAAAGATCAGAAAACAGCCAAAAGACCACCAATGGGTCTTCAACCATTTCTTTACGTCTGTTTGGGTTGCTCCCCCAATTTGGCAATATTATGGAACATAAACCTACTGTCATACAAGTGTAAGTTTTAGCTAGCTACAAAACCAGGTTTAAACCACCATTTTTTTTAGGAAAATGCCTGTGACAGGTCAGGAATATGACATTTGTTTTCCTGCGTTTTATTTAAACAAATGAATGTTATTTTTCCAATTTTCACAAAAATCCACAAGGATCTTTGTTTTATTGATATTACTGTGCATAAAGATTAAAGGAAATTAGATTAGACAATCTAGACTTTTCATAAAACTTATACAGGACGGACAGGCGGATTTATATTGATATAAGGCAACAAGTCGATGTTGTATTACCAAATTATCAGATCCAATGGAATCAAACTATCATAGCCCTATTATCAAACAAAAGTGAAGCAGAATAGGTAATGCAAATCCAACCTTTTGCAATAACAATTCCAAATAAATATTATCATGTGTTAAGAAAAATGATTTGATCGTTTCGTGGATTTTTGCAATGACGAATAAGTGGCAACAAATCTTTCGCCATCTTGTTTACGATCATCACGATCCGAAATATCAAATTTTTACAAATATTCCCATTTCTTTTAATGTTTCTGATTAACTTAATCTGAATAACGTTAAGAACCATTTAAACAGTAATATGGAATGGTAATTTTAGAAGAAGAGTAGTTTATGCATCCAAAATATGAAAAATAATCATGTTTGTTTACATTTTTATGTCTTTGAAATTTCGAGGAGCAATTTGCCCTTTGTATTTTTGTAAAACTTTTAAACCTTGATTTTTCTCGGATACTGAGCATAATGTTGAACCATTTTGACAGACAGTTTTATTTTTCCAATATGTATCATTATTATTGATTTAATTAAATTTACTGGCGTTACATGTCTTCTCGATAAGATTCTGTTCACGATCCTATACTAGATCTTTCACGATCCAATCGCAATACTTGAACACCGTTACTTATTCTTTCACGATCGTTGTTCTCGATATACCGAATGACACCCGTGATGATATTTGCTTTTCGTTTATAATTGTTTTGTAGATAAATCAATGACATGCCGTTGGTTTTGTCGTTTGATTTTTTTTACTTTTGTCATGTCGAATCCTTTATAGCTTGCAATGCAGTATGAGTTTTTCTAATTGTCAAATGACTAGTGTGAAGCTACATTTGTAGCCGTCGATAACAGCCAGCGTTAATATTCATGAGGCCAGCCTGCAATAATATTCATAATTTCATCTGTTTAAATACATATATTTACAAATGTTTATTCGCAAATCTCTTTGCGAGTAAATCGTAATGTATCTAGAATTAGGTTTCTTGCTAGAAATCTTGGTAACATATATCATACATATACTTAGAAATTAGTTTGAATATGTCTTAATTTGTAAATTACGGATAATATTCAGATGCATAATAATTGATGGGAAATTTCAGTACAGAATACTGCAAGTGCGTGTGAATTTGTTTTAATACTTTTTCATCGTTGTATCCACTACCTGTATACTTTTAATTTATGTTTGTTTCTTGTGAATCATTTAAGTGAATTGGGTAGTTATTTGATCTCACTAACAAAAGGGTCTAATTGATGAAAGAACTGTAATTTTGAAAAGACGTATAGACAAAGGTTTAAATAACAGACACAATGGATCAGCTTTGGATAGATAAAAATAAACCATTTACCCTCCAGATTCATGGTTCCTTTTTAACTAACCAATGTTTATCCATCGTATTTAAATTATAAAATTCAAAATCATATTTATATCTGATGCAAACGCAATTAAAAAAAAAACGGAACAAAACTCATCTTACAATATCGATTCAACACTTCACTTTCAACTTGATTGAACACTTCACTGTCATTTCCATAACCTACTACATGTATCATGATTGTTTTCCGGCCTCACTTACGCTCACTTAAAATAGATGCACCCTAATATTACCCAATCAGACATTTAGAAAGACCTTACTTCATACATTCATAGAATTAGCTAAAATTCACCAAGGAGAATCCCTTAACAGATTTACCCTATTGTGACGTGCAGCGAATGCACTTTTAGACCATGACTTAAGTGACCCCGTATTAACATGTAAGGATGTTCAATAACCACATTTTCCACTTAACCTTAACATTTAATAGCCCGTCTGGTTTTTTCCTTAGTTTTGAATAATCATTTTTGCTCAGCAATATCTCTAATTTGCAGTATTTTTTAGTTGCATCTCAAATACACTTCTAATAAGACATTTTGAATAGAGCTAAATATTCTTTTCTTCTCATATAATGCATTATATAATCTAGTGACATTTTTTAATGCTAAATTGTGTTTTATATGATACTGAATGAGCATCTGTTTCCCCGTATAATAGTTAATTCAGAACATTATTGACCATTTTGGTCTGTGCTTCAGACAAACAAGTGTGAACCCCATGTATAAATGCTCTACAAATATATTTACATTGACTCTTCCCATCTGACAGTAAAAGTCATGATAAGTAAGGTGACTATCCTTTCCTTTGTATGGGATGTATAAATATACAGCAAAAATTTTCTAGCGACAATAAAGTTTAGTTTGTTAATTTCCGCTTATAACTATAAATGTTTGTTTGTTATTTTCCCCTTGATACTAGTTATTTCCCCCTTATTACTATTTATTTTTGGATATTATTTTCCCTTAACAATATTCATTTTAGTTTGTTATTTCCCCTTTATAACTATTCATATTTGTATGTAAATTTCTCTTAATACTATTTTATTTTGGTATGTTAGTTCCACTTTTCTGTGAAAGACCTGTTGATTTTGTTCTGATAATTAGGTCTTTCCACTTTTCAGTACAGAATACAAGTGCGTGTGAATTTGTTTTAATAATTTTTCATCATTGTATCCGCTACCTGTATACTTTTAATGTGTGGTTGTTTCTTGTGAATCATTTAAGTGAATTGGGTAGTTATTTGATCTCACTGATAAAAGGGTCTAATTGATGAAAGAACTGTAATTTTGAAAAGACGTATAGACAAAGGTTTAAATAACA
The DNA here is from genome assembly GCF_021869535.1 of Mytilus californianus. Lineage (NCBI taxonomy): Eukaryota > Metazoa > Mollusca > Bivalvia > Mytilida > Mytilidae > Mytilus > Mytilus californianus. The sequence continues at coordinate 62,961,616 of NW_026262593.1, read as the reverse complement.
GACACAATGGATCAGCTTTGGATAGATAAAAAGAAACCATTTACCCTCCAGATTCATGGTTCCTTTTTAACTAACCAATGTTTATCCATCGTATTTAAATTATAAAATTTAAAATCATATTTATATCTGATGCAAACGCAATTAAAAAAAACAGAATAAAACTCAATTAATTTTAATCACTTTTGCGTTTGATCTTACAATATCGATTCAACACTTCACTTTCAACTTGATTGAACACTTCACTGTCATTTCCATAACCTACTACATGTATCATGATTGTTTTCCGGCCTCACTTACGCTCACTTAAAATAGATGCACCCTAATATTACCCAATCAGACATTTAAAAAGTCCTTACTTCATACATTCATAGAATGAGCTAAAATTTTCCAATGAGAATCCCTTAACAGATTTACCTTATTGTGACGTGCAGCGAATGCACTTTTAGACCGTGACTTAAGTGACCCGGTATTAATATGTAAGGATGTTCAATAACCACATTTTCCACTTAACCTTAACATTTAATAGCCCGTCTGGTTTTTCATTAGTTTTGAATAATCATTTTTGATCAGCAATATCTCTAATTTGCAGTATTTTTTAGTTGCATCTCAAATACACTTCTGATAAGACATTTTGTCCGTATTTTATTTTCCCCTAATTGTTATTCTTTCTGAATGTTATTTACCTCTTGATATTAGAAATTTTCCCCTTATTACTATTTATTTTTGAATATTATTTTCCCTTAACAATATTCACTTTAGTTTGTTATTTCCCCTTTATTACTATTCATATTTGTATGTAAATTTCCCTTAATTCTATTTTATTTTTGTATGTTAGTTCGTTGAAATTTTGTAAATTTTTAATAGAGTTCAATATTCTTTACTTCTCATATAATGCATTGTATAATCTAGTGACATTTTTTAATGCTAAATTGTGTTTTATATAATACTGAATGATAATCTGTTTCTCCGTATTATTGTTAATTCAGAACATTATTGACCATTTTGGTCTGTGCTTCAGACAAACAAGTGTGAACCCCATGGATACATGCTCTACAAATATATTTACATTGACTCTTCCCATCTGACAGTAAAAGTCATGATAAGGAAGGTGACTATTCTTTCCTTTGTATGGGATATATAAATATACAGCAAAAATTTTCTGGCGACAATAAAGTTTAGTTTGTTAATTTCCGCTTATAACTATAAATGTTTGTATTTTATTTTACCCTAATTGTTATTCTTTTTGAATGTTATTTTCCCCTTGATACTAGTTATTTCCCCCTTATTTCTATTTATTTTTGGATATTATTTTCCCTTAACAATATTCATTTTAGTTTGTTATTTCCCCTTTATTACTATTCATATTTGTATGTAAATTTCCCTTAATACAATTTTATTTTGGCATGTTAGTTCCTTTTATTAGGTATTTCCACTTTTCTGTGAAAGACCTATTGATTTTGTTCTGATAATAAGGTGGAAAGACCTTTTGAGTTTGTTCTGATTTTTTTTTTTTTTTCCTCCTAATTTTTTTTTTGTAGGGTATTTTTGTTTCAAAAGATGTCGCTCAGATTTTGGTATATGTTATCGAACAGTTTTTTTCGCTTTTAAAACTTTTACTGCTTAACCAAACACTTTTCTTTGTAAGAGTTATCTCCCCGAACACTGTTTTTCTTGTGCAGACTAATTCTTCGCAACCGTACAAAAAAGATTACTACAAAACTATTTTACCAAATTGCTCTTGAGATCCTCAGGTTGTTGAAAATAATTTTGATCGAAGAGATCTGAAGATTCCATATGAGAGTTATTTCCCTTTATGTATTCGACATGGGTGAAATGTAATAGTAACTCATAAACCATAAGTGATAGAGACCTAGGGTCTTTTGATTTGAGGTCCTGGGTCCACCAAAAAGAAAATGAGGTCAGGGTCAAAGGTCAAGTTCTAAATTTTTGATTTTGTTTGTGCATGCTATTCATAAGAAACTGTAATATATAGTAGACAAAATATTTTCACTAAATTGTTAGTCGCGATCTGTCGTAATAGGAAATTTTTCTTTGAAGGTGTGCGGTAACATTTACTTGGAATTTTCTCCCCTGGAATGTTAAAAATAAGATGTATGGTAATATAACTTATTAACAATACATAGTTCAGACCTAAGGTCTTTTGATAGGAAGTCCTTGGTTGATTACCTTGAAATTGAGCTCAAGGTCATAGGTAAATTTGACGTTCTAGATTTTGACCCTTAATTTAACTTCAAATTTATATATCTCAAAGTCATGGGACTTTTTGTATTAGGTTGCAAGCCTTATGGCCTTGAAAAATCCAATCGGAAATGATCGTGTAAATCGGAAGTAGCTATTTTTTGTACTTATTTAATGTAAAAGTATATATAACCATATATTTTTGGAATCAGTGTCAAGTAAACTATCATATGATACTAGAAGGGACATTTTTCAAACCGGAAGTAACAAATTATCTTCCTTATTTCAAACAAAAGTGTATGGAAACCATATATTTTTGAATCAGCGTACAGTAAGCGTTCATTTGATATTAGAAATGACATTTTAAACCAGATTTGAATATTTTCATATCAAAATATATCGTTTCGGGTGGAAAAACCTTCAATTGTTCTCTGAAATTTTTTTTTTTTCTTCTTCCGCCACATTTTTTTCTTGCGGTGTTTCAGAAGATGTCGTTTAGATTTTTTGCATATGATATCGAACAGTTATTGCTCTTTTGAAAATTACCCTGTTTAACCAAACACTTTTTATTGTAAGAGTTATCCCCCAAACACTGTTTTTCTTGTGTGCGCATCTCCTTTGCAAACGTAAAAGATTACGACAAAATTATTTCACCAATTTGCTCGTTATATCCTCAGGATCTTAAGAATAATTTTGACCGAAGCGTTCCGGGGACTCCTTATGAGAGTTATTTCCCCTTTTGTATTCAAAATAAATGAAATGTAATTGTAACTGGTAAACCATAAGTAACAGAGACCTAGGGTATCTTGATTTGAGGTCCTTGGTCCACCGAAAAGAAAATGGTGTCAAGGTCAAAGGTCAAGATCATTTTCAAAATTTTGCCCTTTGCTTGTGTGTGCATCCTATCTTATACTATACAAGCTAGATGTAAAAGAACTGATGCTAATTGTTTGGATTGTTGAGACGAAGAAATGATGTATTCAGTCCGAAGCGATCCGATGATATCTTATTGGAGTTATTGCCCCTAAAATGTTATAATTTAAGGTAAATCGAATATTACTTCATTCTGGTACATGATAAAGCCATAGTGTCTTTTGCAAAGGCTTTAGTGACACATGACCTTGAAAAATATCAACCGAAAGTGACCTGATGCAAACCGGAAGTAGCTATTTTTGCAGTAATTTAAGGGAAAAATACTTAGAAACTATATACTTTTAGAATCAGCATACAATAACCTTTTAATGATACCGGAAGTCACCTTCTGGAAACTGGAAGTAGCTAATTATCTCCCTTAGTTTAAAGAAAAATATGTAGAAACCATATATTCGGAGTCATTGAAAAGTAAGCGATCTTATGAAACCGGAAACGACATTTTCTTAACCCGAAGTAGCAAATTATCTCCCATTTTTCAGGAAAAAGTACATAAAACCATATATTTTTGGAATCAGTGCAAAGAAAGCTATCATATGAGAACGGAAATGACATTTTCTTAACCGGAAGTAGCAAAATATCTCCAACATTTAATTTAAAAGTATATAGAAACCATTTATTTTTTGAATCAGTATGAAGAAATCTATGATTGGACGCCAATAGTAATTTTGAGAAACTGGAAGAAGCTTCTCATCAATTACTTAGAAATGTAATGTGGAAAGACCTTCAATTGTTCTCTGAACAATTGGTTTTTAATATTGTTATTACAATTCTTCTCGGAAAACATGTTCCAAATTCTTGTGTGCGCTTCTCCACTAAAACTACTTGTTTAATTGACCCCAAACTTTGCAGCCACCAGGGTATACATGTATTTCATCTAACTATGACAACGTTGTGCAGCTACCTCCCAAGAATTTTCGTAGAGAAAACAAATGTCAATGCCGTAAAAATCGCTTTCGAGCTCCGTTAATATCAGTGAAATCCTAAAATAAAATGTCTACTCCTAGATTAGAATACAAATCTGTGTTACAAAGTGCTGCTGAAAAATGTATATTTTATGAAAATAATCGATAAACGTGTTTTAAAAGTACATAGGATCAATTAAATCAAAAGCATGCACTGCTCGTGAACTCCGATCGACACATCAATCACCTACAGTGACAAAAGAAATACGTTACTTGTTATTCCGTCGATATACATGTTGTCTGCATGTCCAACATCTCCACCTAAAAAGATAGAAATATGCTAAGTTTTCGCTAATATGAACCAGCCTCGTGACGTCACAATCTGGCGCGAGAGACGCGCGCGGGACCTGAAATAGAATAAAAATATAGAAACTTAACCAAATCAAGAATGTGGACCCTTGTATGAAAATGTGAACTTGGGTCCCGCCCCTCTTAATATTTAGGGGAGTGTCATTAACCTGTTTCTTTATTTTACTCTTTTTTTTTCTTTCTTTTTTTTCTTTCTACATGTAATGAGAACAATTGACTGGTAGACGTTAAGACATTCATTGAACAAATAAAAGAAAGAAAGAAAGAAAGAAAGAAAGAAAGAAAGAAAGAAAGAAAGAAAGAAAGAAACATAGCCATCAATCATGTTTCAAAGGGGAAAGACCGTTTACAATTGCTTTTGTAAAGCAATTGATTTATATTTTTCTTTTAGATTTCTTTTTTTTCTTTTTTTTTATTACGTATACTTTCATCACGGACGCTTAAACTAAACAAAATGAAACCCTACTTATACGTTAGTTTATGAAATATATTTAAACTAACACGGTATCAAAAGTAAATCGGAAATATTATTTTTGTAACTACATTATCCGTTGAATATAGCCTAGTGATTATCTCATATTTTGAACCCCTTTAATCAGGTAAACTCATACTAAAAATAAAGAGCTGCGCCATGAGCGCAATATACGCCCGTCGCTTTTTCAACAAATAAAGTTCCATAACTCCTCAATGTCATTTCAGATATTTAAAAAAAAATATTAAAGGGAGGTTATTTTAATAGATAGAAACCAGTCACCAACGTTTCATTAAAACCGATAAAAGCATTTTTGAGTTATTGTCCGAAAACTATAAAAATAAAATCCCATAACTCGACAACGTAAATCTAAAATTTATAAAAATCGAAAAGGAGTTTACGTCAATAGATATAATCGATTCACCAAAGTTCATGAATATTTGTTAATGCGTTTTTTAAGTTATTGTCCAAAATGTTGACGATGGACCGGGTCGGACGGACAACGGTATAAAAAGGGAGCGCTCATTTGGCTATGCGGGATTTATAAATACGCAGCCACGAACGGACACGCTTAATCTGATACCTCGTGTTTGGTGAGTGCCAAGCTGTTTGTAAGTTAAAGAACCCTTGCATCAACGCTCCGAGGGGTCCGTAAATGAGTTGTTGTCAGGCAATGTTTTTTCCCTATCCAACATATACTGATTTCTATTTGGCAATCCAAATTTGCCCGACCTTCATCCCGGACGGCCTTGATTACAGCACCTACTGTATTGTTAATTTGTTCTCGTCTTGACTATGCATGAAATATTTGTCACTAGACGTGAAGCAACCAACAACCAATCAATCAATCAAAATTTCTCGCCCTTAATCTTGGCCTGATCGACTAACACCTATTGTATTATTTGTTAATTTATTCTCGTCCTGATTGTGTGTGAAATATTTGCCACTGGAAGTTAAGTAAGCTACAGTCAATAAATCACATCATGAAATAAAATAAATTAATTAATTAGGTAGTATATGAATAGTGCGATCTGTAGGATATATGAATAGTGCGATCAGTGGGATATATGAATAGTGCGATCAGTAGGATATATGAAAAGTGTTTGCAGTAATATGTATCATGGTAGAATATGTGAATAGTATGTGCGGTAGAATTTTTTTTTAAATGATAAATGCCATCATGGCCATGATTATGTTAAAATAATTGAAGCTATAAACACTCATTGTACCACAAAAGAAGGTAAGGGAGCTACCATTTGATTTTTATGGGGGGCTAGGATGAAAAATTTTGTCCTGCCTTTTTATTTTTCCCTCTATTCGGTCCTGCCTATTTATTTTTTACTCTATTCGGTCCTGCCTATTTATTTTTCCCTCTATTCGGTCCTGCCTATTTATTTTTCCCTCTATTCAGTCCTGCCTTTTTTTTCAGTTTATCCTGACTTTTTTTTTTTACATAAATTGTCATCCTGCCTTTTTTTTGCAAATACTCTCATCCTGCCTCTTTTTTTACTCAAAACTCCTGTCCTGCCTATTTTTTTCAAATTTCATCCTACCCCCCCCCCCCCCCCCCCCCTAAAAAAAATCAAATGGTAGCTCCCTAAGTTAGCAAAAGACGCGAAATATAAGTCAATTCATATTTATATATTTGTTTTATTTTATCTGATTGTATGTTATATACAAATAAGAATATGTAGTATGGTTGCCAATGAGACATTTTATGTATTCTTCCATTATGATTTAATTAGTTGAATGATATCTTTAAAGTGTCGCTTGAATGTGGGGGCAGGTATTATGTGTTGTTAACCGATGGATCCAAGAATACTATATGGAAAAAACTTAAATATTCCTATCAATTAAAAGTATTAAAGCATAAAATTAAGTTTTATATAACTGGTGGTGCAAACAATATTTGTTTAGATATTAATTAGAAATCAATCTATAATTAACTATTGCAGACGGCGTTTGTCACGAAGTTCTAAATAATATCCTTTCCTAATTAAAAGAAGTACTTTTACCCGTCTGGAACTTTTTGTGTTAGTGTTGTACATGCGCAGCATCATTTATTCAATAATTTGATTCAGTTTCATTCATGATCTTTCGTTAATCAATTCTGGTCTGATTATTTCACTTAGTACACATGGGTGACTGAGCTGAATATCAATTACGATATACCTATCGTATTTATATCAGAATCTATTTTTGCTTACAATATGTATTAAACTCATGTATTAATTTTTGCACGTTTAGATATTAAGTCTAATAACGTCAAATTACGAATAAAATAATCTGAAAAACTCATCAATGATAAAAGGCTTAAATGTTTGTACGCCAGACGCGCGTTTCGTCTACAAATCAGAGGCGGATTTAGGGGGGGGGCAGGGGGCCCGCCCCCCCTTTTTTGGGGAAAAATCTGGTTGATTATATAGGAAATCACTGAAGCATGACTGGAGCGGGGCCCCTCTTAGGCATTCAGTGGGCCCCCACTTATGAAAATTTCTAGATCCGCCACAGTTACTGCAAATGACTGATCAGTGACGCTATAATTTAAAAAGTTAAAAGGTAAAATAAAGTACGCGAGCTTGACGAGCATTGAGAACCAATAATTCCGAAAGATTTAGCTAAATACAACTATGGTTAGCTATTATATGATAAATTCTGGGGTCGAAAATCCTTAGTAATACGAACAATTCAAAGTTGTGTAAACGGTTTAAATTTCTTAGAAATTAGTATACATATAAGAAGAGGTGACGTTTTCGTCAACAAGAGGTTATAACCTAACGACATAAAACAAAAAGACATCGGGAATATTGTTTTTATAGAGGTTATGATTAGGCTGATATCTAACCATTTCATTTCATAGAAATTTATGTCATGTCTTAATAAGGGTCTGAATGGGGTTTACAAAATAGAGAATAATGGACAAAATGTGCAGAATAAAGGAAAAATAGACTAAAATAGGCAAAAATAGATAAAGAATAGAGAATAATAGGCAAGATAATAAAAGAATAGAGGAAAAGGGTTTATAAATGAAAGAATAAAGAAATGAGGAACCCCCCAATTAAGACCCTCCCATATGTCAAGAAAATTTAATAATCTAAATGCAGCTGATTGAACGTTTAATTTATGCATGTATTGTGGTCGTTAATGTCTGTTTTGTTCTAAAAATGGAAACGCTTTAGTCACAGTGTATTCTTATAGGTTTATGATCACAATGGTTACTTGAAGGTGTCAAATTAAATAACCTTGGGTAATCATGATGACCTTATAGTTCTCATTGGAATTGTTGTTATGATTGGTTGGACGCATATTGTTTGTCCAATGTACAGTGACGAATATTCCATACATATTCATGGCTAAAACAAATTAAAAATTGAAATTCGGTCAATTTATTGCTGGCATATACAATATCGTGTCTTCTTGTACTGTCTATGACGATGCTGCATGTAATTTCCTGAAATGGGAACTTCCACCTATATATAAGTGTAGGACTTCATCTTAAGTTCTTTTGGATTCTTTTCAGTAAGTATTACCAATTTTTATACGCTCATTTACGGGACGTTTTGTGGTATACCGTTGTCCGTATGTCCATCCGTCCGTCGTCAACTTGACACTTCAGAAAATAGCTCAAAATCGTTTCACCAATTTTCATGAAACTTGGGTATATTGTTTATATTTATTGACGTAAGTTCCTTTTTAGATTTTTATAAATTTTAGATTTGACATTTCCGAGTTATTGGATTTTATTCATAAAAGAATGGGTAATTTTTCAGTTTTCTGACTATAACTCAAAGATACTTTGATTAATTTTCATGAAACTTTGGTTAATTGCTTATATATATATTGACGTAAGTTCCCCTTCGATTTTTTAAAATTTCTGATTTTTTTTTACTTTTTGGAGTACTGGGACTTTATGCATAAAAAGGGGAGATTTTCCAGTTTTCGAACATAAACTCAAAAACGCTTTGAGCAGTTTTCATGAAACTTTGGTGGCTTGCTTATGTCTATTGAAATAAGCTCCCTTTTGTTTTTTGTTGTTTTTTGTTTTTTTTTTATCGCCGAAAATTGTCCATTTTCCACACTTTAGAAGGTTATAGAATTTTATGCGTTCAAAAATCGATACCACAAACTTCGTTAAACTTATGGTAGCCTTTGTAGGTCCAAATTATCCGTGTTTTGTGTCAATGGGAATCACTGTGTGTGCATGTTGTTTTTTTTGGTTTGTTTGTTTGGTTTTTGTTTTGAGCAGTGGTCACAGTATTTCTAGTTGATCATATAAATTTATTTAAAGCATAAACACGAGCTTAAAGGACGACGGCGCAGCTCTTCATCTTTTGTTTTCATATTTTAAGCAATTTGCACTGCATGTAATACCAGGGAAAATTTTAAGTCAAATTTTGATAACGTTTTCTAAGGAGTATTGAGCTGCTTTTCAACAGTAGTTTAAATTACTAAAGACTGTATTGAATGTATATGTACATGTAGTAACATGTTTTATCTGTTTACAATAATACATCATGTATTGCAACATATTTCAATTTTATACTAACGTTATACTTAAGGACCACCAAGGATACGCGTACACTTGTCTTTCATCGATATAGAAAACATCATTTTTTTTTATATTACTATGATACATATTGTAACATCTTAACCAATAATATCATACTATTTCAAAACGTGTATCATGTGCATGTTTTTATTGTATGTTTTACGACTATACTTTTACGACATATGTTCTTGTATGAACTTAAGGCAACAGAGGTTTACGGATGTTCAAACTTCATAAATCGATAAAGAAATCAATTCAAAGATCAAACAAAATGCGATTAAATGTCACAATCGGGAATAGGACTATTCCGGTATCTAAAGATCTAGGACTGTGAAAACATGTCGCTATATATTAATATATAGTGAGTTGAGACACATACCTATCGTATCGGTCAACCAATTAGTAGTGGTGACTGTAAGACATATGTAGTAAAATTGAGAATGGAAATTGGGAATGTGTCAAAGAGACAACAACCCGACCATAGAGCAGACAACAGCTGAGGGCCACCAATGGGTCTTCAATGCAGCGAGAAACTCTCGCACCCGTAGGCGTCCTTCAGCTGGCCCCTAAACAAATAAGCATACTAGTTCAGTGATAATGGACGTCATACTAAACTCCAAATTATACACAGGAAACTAAAATTAAAAATGATACAAGACTAACAAAGGCCAGAGGCTCCTGACTTGGGACAGGCGCAAAAATGCGGCGGGGTTAAACATGTTTTTTGAGATCTCCCCCCCCTCCCCCCCTATACCTCTAGCCAATGTAGAAAAAACAAACGCACAACAGTACGCACAGTAAAACTCAGTGTAAGAGAAGTCCGAGTCCGATGTCAGAATAGGAAACAAAAGAAAATAAACAAAATGACAATAATACATAAATAACAACAGACTACTAGCAGTTACTGACATGCCAGCTCCAGACCTCAATTAAACTGATTGAAAGATTATGTCTTCATCATATGAATATCAGGCACAATCCCTCCTGTTAGGGGTTTAGTATTATACCGTCATAAAATATATGAGAAGAACATAACCCGTGTCATGCCAACAACTGGTTTTAGAATAAATGTGTTAATTCCGATGCAAAGACCCTATAAGTGAATCAAAAATAAAGCCAAAATATACAATCTTTAATGACCTAACAACAGTATCGTAACTATATCCCTTCTTAATAAGTCTGTTAGCTTTTGAGGTGAGTACTGACGTTTTTGTGATTTGTAAAGAATATTACCATAAAAGATTGGATGAAAAATACCCGAACGTATAAGATGTCTGCATGTTGAGTTATATTTACGAATGATGTCCTTATACCGATGATAAATTTAGTAAATGTTTTGACTAGTTTATGATATCGAAAACCCTGGTGTAATAATTTTTCAGTAATACATAAATTTCTCTCGCTAAAATCTAATACGTTGTTACATACACGAGCGAATCGCACAAGTTGAGATATATAAACACCATAAGATGGTGACAAGGGAACGTCACCATCTAAAAATTGATAATTAACGATAGGAAATGAAAAATCATCTCTTTTATCATAAATTTTTGTATTAAGCTTCCCGTTAATGACATATATATATCAAGATCGAATAAAGGACAGTGGTTATTGTTAGTATTAGCTTTATCTAAAGTAAGTTCAACAGGATAAATTTCTTTAGTATACATACTGAAGTCTTCATTATTGAGAGCCAATATATCATCCAAATATCTAAAAGTATTGTTAAATTTTTGTATAAGATGTTGTTTCGATGGGTCTTTGCTGATTTTAGTCACAAATTGTAACTCATAACAATACAAAAATAGGTCCGCAATAAGTGGTGCACGGTTAGTCCCCATTGGAATTCCGATAACTTGACGATATACGGAATCTCCAAAGCGAACAAAAATGTTATCAAGTAAAAATTCAAGGGCAGATATAGTATCAAAGCATGTCCAATTGACATAGTTCTTTTGTTTTTTGCTACTAAAAAATGACCTAAAAGAGTTTGAACATATGTATTCGCATTCCGACTTTTTAAATGCCCAATTAATTAGGTGTGTGAAATTTTTCTTAATAAGAATATGAGGCAAAGTGGTATATAGGGTAGAAAAATCAAAACTTTGAACAGATTCAAAATCACCAATATATGCATGCAATTTATCAAGTACTTCCAACAAGTTTTTGACACTCCAAAAGTAATTAATTCTACTATTTTCAAAGGCCTTATTTGAACTTTTTATTATCAGGTTTTTGATTGTACCAAGTGTACTAGTAAGTAGAATAGACAATTAGGTAGTGGAACAATGGCTTGAAGACGAAATAAATCTATATTTGTAAGGTGATTTGTGTAGCTTCGGAAGCCAGTACATAGTTGGGACTTTCATTGTTATTTGGTTCTGCTTGTAAAGAAGTAGCTAATAATTTATGTTTGTTACAGATATCGTTTTCTGAAAATGAAGTCAGTTGGAATGTTGGTGAATTGGTGATTTCCTTTTGCAGAACCTCAATGTAAAATTTACGTCAAACTATAATGATATTATTAGCAGCTTTATCAGCCGGGACAAAAACAAATTCCTTGGCTAGTTCTTTTAGTTTATGTTTGATACGAGAAATAGGATTTTTATGGTTGTTGTTAAGAGTAAAATGTTCTTTAAAATATTGTATACGTATATCAACTATCTTCATTACTGAATCGAAAAAAGAGTCCAAAAATTTTTTGTCAGCTTTTCCCGTTTTATCCATTTCAAACAGTAAGCACGAAGTGAGTCGTGGATGATATAACGACACTCATTCCAATTAATAATTGACGGGGAACGATATTTAGGTCCTTTACTGAGGAATGATTTTAACTTTCGGTCGCGAACAATGTTAAGGTCTCCTGTTATAACATGGGAAATGGGGCCATAAGTGTATTCGGATTTACTACAATTACATGACGTAGGTGTATTTTCACTGATATTTACATCTTTACAGACTTGGCTATAATTAAACACAAATTTCCGGGTAGATTTCTTGTAAATATAACAAATAAGAGGGAGTTCAGTATTATCAAAATATCCAGGAATTTGTTCTTTAACAGAATGGTCGTTAAAAATACCGTTAAAAAAATAGGTCAATTTCAATCGTTCTTCTTTATTTCTCTATTAGCTCAGTTTCTGTGTAAGGATCACAGTATCACACCTCTGATAATGAAGTTTGTACAGTGTGACATGCTCGAGCTTAATGTATCAATTGAGATATGAAAACCCCATACGATGGGGCATCGAGTAATCATCTATCTATGTTACCGCTGAGAAATATAAAATTGACGATTTGAACGTTAAAATTATCGCTTGTCCTATATATTTATAGTTTAAAGTCGTCCATCTGTGTCAATTTTCTTTCTGCCTTTGAAAAGGTCTTGTAAGAATTCTACTTCAAATGAGTATAAAAAAGTCTGCTAGTAGTGATGCACAATTAGTACCAATTAGAATATCGGTTGTCTGTTGAAATATCAATCCATGAAACTCAACCAACATGTTGTCGATCTAAAGTCCAACATTTTGATACACATCCTCCGTTTATTTGTTTCTTTTTTAATCAGTTCGTGTTCATCGTAGAAAAATTAAAAGTTTTGATATTAATATACTACAAAAATATAGATTGTGATTGAAGGTTTTGCAGTAGATCTTCAGAGTGTTTAAGAATCCACTTCTGAATGAGACCGCTGGTTGAATATACCCCATCACAATATTTCTGGAGGCCATTTTTATGCCCCACCTACGACAGTAGCGGGGCATAATGTTTTTCGATCTGTGCGTCCGTTCGTTCGTACGTCCGTTCGTCCGTCCGTTCTTCCGTCTGTCCCGGTTCAGGTTAAAGTTTTTGGTCAAGGTAGTTTTTGATGAAGTTGAAGTCCAATCAACTTGAAACTTAGTACAGACGTTCCCTATGTTATGATCTTTCTAATTCTAATGCCAATTAGAGCTTTGACCCCAATTTCACTGTCCACCGAACATAGAAAATGATAGTGCGAGTGGGGCATCCGTGTACTATGGACACACTCTTGTTTAGTACTGTAAAAAGAATGGAAGTTACAACTTTTGAAAGACCAAGTCTAACAATCAGGATGCTGTGTGATTCGTTGTAGTTTTCCTTTGTTCGTTTTCCTTACACACCACTGGTTGAATATACCTCACCACAATATTTCTGAAGGCCATCTTTACTGTAGAAAAAAATTATTATAAGAACTTGAGGAAGACCAAGTCTAGCTATCAGGACGATATGTGGTTCGTTGTTGTTTTTCTTCGTTCGTCTTTTTCGCACTAGTTGGTCTGTTGTACTATTCCATATAGTTGGTACTTTCTATTATCTTTTTATGTATTATCATGCAAATATTTGTATTATACGCGATAACATATTCAATGATAGAGTGTAACAAATCATTTTACTGGATATATCCAATAACAATATTTTGATTTTGATCAATTTAAAGTCATATTGTTACTAAAACAGTTTCTTTTCAATTAATAATTGGGAAAAAACATTAAAACCCAACATAGGAAATTGGAAAAATTAAATGGTTTCTACAGCGAAACGTAAAAATGTCTATATGTGCAATTAACCATACAGTTTATCCTGGCCATCCTTTATAATCGTTGGTAGTTTAATTTGTAGTGTATTTAATGTTCTCAATGGCTCTCAATCATAATATTAAATTATAATTATAATAATAATCCAATTACAATATATTACAATGACGATCAGTAATACCGCCCAGGTTAACCAACGTTATTTACTAAATCTTGAATATGTTTGTTATTTTCCGAAATTAGTGTATAGGAGATTGTAATTATTGTTAAAAAAAAAACAGACGTCACATTATAAATTCACCAGATCTCTTTTCTTGACCATTCGATTTGGAATTAGATTGTGTGGTAAGTTTATCTAGATCACATAAGATTTGAAAAAAAATCATCATTTGTTTCACAGTTCTTATCAGCTCAGTAGTTATATAATTAGTACTTCGGTACTGACATGATTTATAACAAACCTCTCTTTCCTTGTCCGGTAAGAAATTTAGAAATTATTAAGAAACTAACGTTTCAATTTACTTAGGCGAAGTTTACCGTTTTATTTTAGGTCCATTTTGGTAGTATAGCTCAACTGTTTCGGTTCTTATACATCTTAGGCTGCCGAATACCAGTAATCGACTTTGAGCGTTCCTGATAAAGGAAAATCCGGAAAAGCGCTTCGGACGTATGACATTTATAAGTGTTGTTTTCATTTTTTAAGATTCTAAAACACATATTAAGTAAAGTATCTGTTACACAAATATTGTCTACATTTGCACAAATTTATACTTTGACCGGTATTACATTTATTTGCGCGAACAAAAAGGTATTACGTTTGCCCAAATTATCTGTAATTCACCTGTTCGTTTACTTGTGTTTTAATCCTGGGGTTAACCTGAATTTAACGGAATTTTGTTAAAAAATGGATTAATATATAATTACAGAAGTCTTTATTCGTTTGTATAAACATTAAAAAGCACTTAATGTATGTAAAAACAGTCTTGAATAAAACACGGTGCATTTTCCCTGGAAAGAAACATTCTTTATATATAAAACAAGGGGTGGAATAAAACAAAGTACATGCATGTATTGTGATGATAGAAACCATCTGCAAGTCAGTCCTTTCCTGGTACTTGCAATTTTAGATAACATAGACGTAAAATTTCCCAGTTTGAAATTTTGTAAAAATCGTAAAGCGTCGATGAGCTGATGTGCGGGATGTATACATACACAGCCACGTCCATTCAGAATGGGTGTAGTGAGTACCACGCTCTCAGCACGCTACCAACCCTTGCATCAACACTTTGAGAACTCCGTTGGTTGCCTTTTGCGAGGATAAATGTCTGCCCTATCTAATATACCCTCATTTACCGATTTTAGTCCAAATTTCCTTTCGTTCATCCTGGTGGACCCCTCTTACAGGACCTACCTATCTTATTTTTTGTTAATTTGTTCTCGTCCTGAACATGCATGAAATAATTGCCACTGGACATAAAGCGAATCTATCAATGGATGAAGTTGCAGATGGCGGGATGAGTTGAATAAAACTATTCGATATAATGGCTTTGAAAACAATCTGGATAATGTTAAAACGTTTTGTGCTCTCATTTGGAACAGCCGTCAATATAGGGTTTGCGGAAATTTGACAAATCCGTGTAAACGTATTCACCTTTTCACGGGTAAATATCGCTCAAACTTCGACATTTTTTCGCGCAAGCGTAACGCACCGACAGAGAGATTGAGAACTTTCTATGTTTAAAATAATAAATTTGTACTTTCACTCTCTCATACAGCTCATCCGGTCCTTTTTGGCCATGTGCGCTATTACCATCACTTGGCGTCTGTCAGCGTCCAAAGTCGTTGCAATTTTTCAAATATCTTCTCTTCTGGAATCAGTGGACTGAATTTAAAAAAAATATATATATATACTGCATTTAATTAATAAACTTTAGGGATATTATATGAAGTTTGTGGATTATGTCCCCGTCGACCAACCAATATGACCACCTTGTTTAAAATCAGAGACTTGTTAATGTATCAAAAAACTCAATAATGACTGAATTAAAAAGAACATGAAAATAAAGAGATTTAGGATATACATCTACCAGAGAGCAACTAATAGATAAAAATATCCAAAAGACATATACAGGGTAACATGCAGTCTTTAACAATAGACAGGCGTTTATATAATACTAGAACACACCCGCGACATCGTGGGTTCTTGACTGAATTAAAGTATGAATCCTTGTATAATGACGAAGTTCAGGTGTGATTATGACCATCCCAAATACACCGTTTGGTTGTGCGCCTGACTAGGCGGAACGTACAGATTAGGTAACAGGTACTATTGGTATCGGTATCGGATTCGACCCGGAACTTGTTAATTTTTGGTAATATTAATTATGTGGAAAACCGCCAAAGGATTTCACATGCATATATATATATATATATATATATATATATATATATATATACAAGTCTAAATTGAAAACAACGTTCAAACCTATGATTGCGTTGGATAAAAACCGCAATTTTTATACGTGTGCATGCAAAAACAAATTTCTTGTTAGAGGGGTCTAAATACAGCACAAACAACATTTTCCAAAAGACCAAAAAAGTGAAAAAGTATATTTTAACAAAACGCATTTGACTAACAGGTCGAACAACAAATGTTCTTAAACCCTGCTGACTGCCATTGGCGATTGCCAAATAAACGGATCACAAGGTGTAATAAATGGATCTTAATTAAAAATTTAATACCAAACAGAAAACAATAAACTTGCGGCAAAGATGGTATACCGCAAACAAAGGTGCAAAGATTTTTGTACACCATATCCGGATTTCGACAATTAATGTCTCTTCAGTGATGTTAGGAATCGAAACAGTATTTGGAAGGCCGTGTAATTTACCTCAATTTAGGTTTGACTCTCGAATTTTGAGGAGTCAAATTAGGATGAACGGATCATATAAACCCGAAGGCAAATATAATACAAGCCCAAACGAAAAAATATAAACAAGTCTAAATTGAAAACAACGTTCAAACCTATGATTGCGTTGGATAAAAACCGCAATTTTTATACGTGTATATATATATATATATTACCCATTTATCTAAATCCAAAATAACGATCACCCGTTTTACAACTTCTCAAACTAGTTTAGAATATATATAGCTATTATATTTAACACAGGGGAAATTCCTCAATTCAAACGAAAGGGAAACAAAACACTTTTATTATACTTCATGTCAAAATGCTAGATTTTGATTGGTGAATACGAGGGAGACAATTTACTCTATCCCATGGCAAATACTCTATTACCCTTCACGGAGACGCTTGCTCAAGTGTGCGCTTTAATAAATATGATTGTTATGTACAAGACGACATAGTTTATTACTTTGAATTTGAAATTTAATAGACAGTAATAACAGAACATTCAGTATAATAAATTAAATAACACATATCTGAGAGGGTGATAGAGCAGATTGTTACCCCTCGAAAAGACATTGTCAACCTTGGCTTCGCCTCATTTGACAATATTTTCTCGTGGTAACAATCTGCTCTATTACCCTCTCAGCTATGTGTTGTTTATATAATATTTAACACAGGGGAAATCCCTTAATTCAAACGAAATGGAAACAAAACCCCTGTGTCCGCAGGGTCAAAAACTAGAACTGATTCGTAATGAATTCCTAGTCACAATTAAAATTTTACAATTGAATTGTTTCACAGTAAGACTGAATACAAAATATATAAGTTTGAAAAATAATTGATGGTTTAAAGGTAAATACTTAAAATTTACAGCTTGAATATGACACATTCGAATTTGTTTGTTCCCATTAAATGATTAGAGGGGCGTTACTTTTTGCTTCCTTAACAATGTTGCGTTTGTTTTAATATGGAACGCCAACACTGTCTTGTTATGACCATTTTCATTATATGATGTGCATTTACCTTTATATGATGTGCACTTGTCATTATATGATGTGCAAACATCTTTATATGATGTGCAAACATCCTTATATGATGTGCAAACATCCTTATTTGATGTGCAAACATCCTTATATGATGTGCATATATACTTATATGATGTGCTTATATACTTATATGATATGAATACAGATGTGCAAACATTCTTATATGATGTGAAAACATTCTTATATGATGTGCAAATGTACTTATATTATGTGCAAAGATCCTTATATGATGTGCAAATATACTTATATGATGTGCAGATATACTTATATGATGTGTACATATCATTATATGATGTGCAGTTACCATTATATTATGTGCAAATATCTTTACATGATGTGGTTGTGTCATTATATTATGTGCTTGTTATCTTATATGATGTGGTTTGGTTTACTTCATTATATGATGTCGAAACGTCATTATATGATGTGCTTTCATCGTCGTTATGGTCAATGAACATGATTACGATTAGAATGATTACTGTCTACGTCATAACTGATTCCGATCTGCTTCTGTAAACTATAAACTCAGCTCAAATATGTGTCTATCGCTAGCGAGAGTGCAATTAATAGGAAAAATGAGACAATGCAATTTAACAAAATCAACGTTTCAAACATTTCGGTGGGAGATTAAGATCAATTTATACAGGAGCTAATTGGAGAAATTCGCGGCTGTAGCGAAAATATGATAAAACAAACTTTGAGGCTCTTTATAGCTTGCTATTTGGGTTAAGCAAATGTTACGTGTTGAAGGTCGTACTTTGACCTATGATTGTTTACTCTTATAATTATGACTTGGATGGAGAGTTTTCTCATTGGCTCTCCTACCACATCTTCTTATTACTATTCATTGCAAAATGCACCATTGAACTCACAGTCAGTTTTAAATATATTTCACAACAATAGCTATAAAATTATCTACTCGTGCATAATATGGCGAGATGGTTTGTTTTATAAAATGTTATTGAATAATATAAATGGTAAGATGTATAATGTAGTGTTACTCCTACAAAACCATACAAAGTCGGAAATATTTGTGATATTACGTATACATGTAGTGTTTTGTACTTCCTTAATTTGTATTTGAAACAATCTTTTTTCCACAGAAAAAGCCAAAATATCCAAATTTGGAGACCGCATGCTTAGTCCACGTACTGCCCGCGAAATGCGAAATGGTCAGGTTGGGTAATGTTCACATATTTTGTATATACAGATTGTTTATTTTCAACTTATTTTAATGGAGATTTTTTTAATTGCTAATAAAATTCTGCAACTTGAGTATGACAACAGATTTGGAGTGGCGTCAACGGTTTCTGAGATACAGAGGGGTTGATTCCTGGTGAAGTGTTTTGGATTTTATTTTTCATCCGATTAGATGGGATTTTTTTCATTGTGTACTAATTTTGATCCTTTTCGGTAATGTCAAAGGATTTTACGTAGTTCATACGGTTATTTAGTTAAAAGGAAAAAAAAAACACTGAAAATCACACTTTGCCACACTTTTTCAATTTAGGGTATTTGATATTTTTATTTTCCAACAGAGATGAATGGGGTGATGCCTGTCTTTTGCATTATGTTCCTCGTTTTCGTCTCTTTAAAGAAAAAGAATAAAATGCATTAAACGTGTCCAAATCCTTACTGTGTCCACACTCTTTGTTTCAACACTTGCCCAATTGTTCCGCGCTTTCGCTGGCATCTTCTAGTAATTATAATTCGAAATACTTGGCTTGCTTGTGACAATGGTGTTCGACAAGGAGTAAACTTATTACCTTTTCTATTTTCTTTACTTTTGATTGACTAAAAAAAAATTCTTAGTGAGTAAAAATATTACAGGACTTAACAGAACTATACCAGAAGATCTGGAAAGAGAATTAGAAATATATCATAAATTTTTTATACCTCCTGACTAAAGACTTTCGAAACCTCTCTCTCTCTTGTTTTGTATATATTGTAAAGTTATTATTGTTATCTCTGTACTGATGTCATACATTGACTTTATGAGAATAAAGATATAGATTTAGAGGCCATAATTTTACCGGTATGGATGATTGATTGATTAATTTGTTGATTGATTTATATTTACCGCCATGCACTTTCAACACTTTCATGCTATTTCGTGGCGGTGAGTTTATATTGTTGGGGAAAGCCGAAGTTCCCAGAGAGACCACCCAACCTTCGTTTGGAAAACTGACAATTCTGGTCAATTAAGATAGGAGTCGAGCTTACCTGCCACATGCGGTATTCGAACTCACACACCTAAGTGTCGACAGACAAGTGATACAGTAGTTCGACTATTCACACCACTCGACCAGCGAGCGCCCATCTCTTTCATCCGAAATGCTTTAAAGGAGATATGGAATGAACTTCAACTCGGTGTTTTTCATTTGCTTTCAGCTTTTTATTATGTTTTCGTGCATATATTTCACAACTTCAATATAGATGGTTATGGATGGATGCTTGATGTGCAGCGGCAAATTGATATGCATATTCGTACAAGAACATGTTACAGCTATTTTCCTGATGGATGTAATTTACAGGTTTGGTTGGCTTGCTTGCTTTGTTTGTATAAAAGTGTGTTCAAGCATTCAATAACATCATACAAGCTGAAACCCAGCCTATCTGTTGATTAGAGTTGTAAAACTTAATTAAAATGCATGAGCAAACAGTTATAAAAACAAAGCAATCAAGCCAATCAAACCTTTAAACTACATGCATTAGGAAAATAGCTGTAATGTGATATGAATATTAACCCTGCTTTGTACTAGACCGACACCCTGAGCCGGATTTTTAACATGCTAGTTCACAAGGTAACTTTCCGAAGGAAGACATGTCACCTTACCCGGACAAATTCTTCTGATTCCGAGCCGACCAGCTTTTGCTCTTATTCCTTAATTTCGCGGGCTTAGCAGGGAAGCAGCAAATATCAACATTTTTGGAAAATAGTTTGTTTCCATTCTAAATCAGGGAAAAATAAAACAATAATGAAATTAAAAAAAAAATAACCATGTTCTTTTTTATTAAAGTCCATCAAGGAAATACACGTGTTCCTACTCACACTACAGTCGGTGTCTAACAAATGATTAATATATAATGTACAGATCATCTGTCTAAGCTTTGGTTACAAGGATCTGACAACACTTCGTTTTACTTTCTGTCCTGGTTAATATTACATCAGCCAATAAAATTTCAGCCTTCATATTTTTGAAGGTGTGGATCAATCCGACAAAACCAGAGAATCCCAATGGTCTTGAATTGAGCGTTTTCAGATCGGCGTAAGCAAAGCTTGAACACACAATACCTGTAATCTAATCAGATTGGTGTCTAAATGAACTTAAACACTGCATTTATTTATTGTTTACCGAGACCTGTTGTTCTCTTACAGATAGAGAGTTGTATTTTGAATTTTTCAAAGTGAAGATTTACGGCAGCGGCTTTTAATATTTTGCGTTTATCCTGGAAACTATAATAGATTTAAAAAAACAAATAGTGCAATGTGTCTGAGTAAACTCTATAGTAAAGGTCCTTTTTGGGCAATTTTGGCTCTTCAGAGTTTTGTTGTTTTATTGGCTATTATCTTGATAACGTATCTATAGAGAAACCTTTTCTTGAAAACTGGTATAGACAAGAACAGATATAATCAAAGTAGTGAAGTAATGATCATCGGATGACCGCAAATTCTTGTGGATGGTCACAAGCACTTGTCCCAGAAAAAAATCGTATCTGTACCTGAAAGTAATGTTAATGTACAGAGATATATTTTTTTTCTGAGACAAGTTCGTGGATGATGAATAAATGTTCGGGAATTCAACCTCACCGTAATAACTATTATATTGTAGTGGTACAAATTATATATTATTAATCTGTGATCTAAAAAAAAATATTTTTATGAGTATTGAAGAAATAAACTTATAACAAGCGATAAGGAATGTTATTTTGCACTCTATAATGTCCGTATTTATAAATCGGTTACCAGTCAAAAACGAAAGCTACGTAAGTAGAAATCTCTTTGGTAACAATACATCGGAATATTAAGATAAATAAATAAGTAGTAATTATGGTAATTTTCTTTCATTGGGGTGGGGACGTGTGAGGAAACAGTGGAATTTCTCTTATTTTTTTTTCAAGTCTACACCTTGAAGAAGGAAAAACAGTCAATAAATACCCCCTTTTCCAAAGACCTACAAATTTCAACCCGCCCCCCCCCCCCCCTTCTTCCCAAAAAAAAAGCCACCATCGGACAATTACATACAAACGCACATACACACATTTTCAATACTTTTGTTCGTAATAACAAAAAAATCGTATTAAGTTTCTAAATGCATTATAAGTTTAAAATATTGCGTCAGTAGTGAATCTAGAACTTCAAGTGTGGAAGTTGTTTGCAACTTCACGAACTTATAATAATTTGGATTTGCCGGTTATGGTCTCATTAATATTTACCACACCTTCATTCGATATTAGCTTCAGATGAAAAATTTTCTGCTAGTGAAATTGTTGAAACTAAGGATTCAGGTTTTAACAATTGAGGCGAGCGGATCCAGGCGTAAAAATTGATGCCTACTGATTTTGAAGACATCGCCATAACATTATACCGCAAATCTATAACTATATAAAATTGAATGCACCTTTCCATTAAAAAAATGATGAAATTAAAGGCCCCTTTTATTTCTTCCTATCCCTTTTTTTGGGGTTACAAATGACTGGTCCCTTATATAAGCCATTACCCTATCAAAGTCCGATTTTTTCCCATTCTTTTGTGTCTATCTTGAGAATATATAAAGAGAAACTCGAACAGCTAAAATAATCAGCAAGGCAAACTTTACATTAATGTACATACTAGAAATTCGAGTATTAACTTCTTATAGATTATTTTTTTTATGGTGTACAGAAATTGACAAATATAATGCCCTCCCTTGTTAAAATGAGCATAGAGCATGAAATAAAAGAATTCTTTCTTAAATTTGATAATTTTAACCGTATGTTCATTATTGCAGATTCCGTATGTTTATTATTTAGACCAATCGATTAAAACAAAACGTTGCAATTCATATATTTTGACATTTTTCCAACAATATCAGGTGTGATTTTTTACATCTTAAAACGAGGTACTAATATGCCAAGGTTTATCTCTTTTTAAATCTCAACCATTTTCCAAACGACAGCTAAAAATTTGAGCCTGATTAATTGTTACTCCGCAGAAGCAGATCGGAATCAGTTCTGACGTAGTGAGTAATCGCTTTA
This sequence comes from Mytilus californianus, assembly GCF_021869535.1. Classification (NCBI taxonomy): domain Eukaryota; kingdom Metazoa; phylum Mollusca; class Bivalvia; order Mytilida; family Mytilidae; genus Mytilus; species Mytilus californianus. The sequence continues at coordinate 62,938,440 of NW_026262593.1, read as the reverse complement.
ATCGTAATCATGTTCATTGACCATCAGGACGATGAATGCACATCATCATAATGATGTTTCGACATCATGATATGATGTTCTGACATCATATAAAGATGTAAACCGAAACACACTATATAACGATGTTAGCACATAACATAAGGATAAGTTCACATCATATAAAGAAGTTTGGACATAATATAAAGACATCTGTACATGATATAAGATTATTTGCACATCATATAAGACCATTTGCACATCATATAAGATAATTTGCACATCATATAATATAATTTGCACATCATATAATATAATTTACACAACAGATAATGTCAAATTGTCATCATATAAAGGTGATTGCATATCGTATAAAGGTGATTGTACATCACATAATGCCGTTTCTACATCGTATAAGGAAAGCATCACATAATATAAGGACTCAATCACATAACATAATGGAAAAAGCACATCATTTAATGAATTGTGGACATGATATAAAGATGTTTGCACCTCATATAAATGTGTTTGGACAGCATATAAGGACAACTTCACATCATATAAATGACAAGTGTACATCATATAAGGACAAGTTCACATCACATAATGACAAGTGTACATCATATAAGGATAAGTGCACATCATATAATGTCATTTGCACATCATATAAGGGTAAAATGACATCATATAATGGCAAATGAACATCATATAATGAGAAATGTCATAATAAGACAGTGTCGGCGTTCCATATTTTAAGGTAAGAATTTATAAACTAAAATCGCTATTTCTGAGGTAATTCAAATCAATTCCTGCAGGGGTTTTTGTTGCTTTTCAAAGAGATCAAACTAAGGAGGGTGTCAAGTACATTCCAAAATGGGTTATGGGGTGCTTTTTTTCTTTATGGTGGCCAGGTGTTCATACCGAAAGCCTAGACACAGACATTATTATTTTGCATTTAGAAGCGACTTTCCTTTTTCATTGGAAACTTTTTTTTTATAAAATAGTTATATTTGGAAACCAGAACGGGTTAAAACTGACATATCCCACAATCAAGTGTTACGCATGAAATCAAGCTGAATCTCGTCCAGAATACAGGGTTTTATTTGTAAAAATATTTGCCTTGTATTTATTCTACATGGAAGAGAAAAAAAGAGAAAAAAGGGAGCGGAAATATAAGACTCACAGACATCAACTTAGAAGTTCTTTGTTTAATAAGCTCGATATTATGTGCGTCAGATAGAATAAAACTTTTTTTTTCTTAACATTCAATAACAACAATTAAGAAACAGACTAATAAATTAAACGAAGTACATTATTCCTAGCAACAACTAACAAACCAGTAAGATCATGATAAACAAAGTGATAACAATAGACAAAGCAGCACGGTATTTAAATCAGCATTCACAGATGTGATTTTTTTCCAGAATCATCAAGACCGTATTTACATGTAGCTTGTAGCTACCTATTCTATTGTCCTTTCTGATAATAATCAGTGACACTTGAACTCTGAGAAAAGGAAGATTTATTCAGGGATAATCTGTACCGCGTTTCATCAGAAATATTGGGTTTAGCTATTTCAAAAAACCAGACAAGGTTCATTATAAAGTCATACGTCGTACAATTGATATTTAAGTTTCAACTTTGTTCAGTTACTACTACAAGTCAACAGAATCTAGTTTTTGAATATCTCTCTTTGATCTTCTGAGATATTTGTTCGTGTATTTTATATGTAGAATATCATTGGACTTTTTCAATATCACATCCGTATCAACCCGGGACCAATATAATCCCAAGAGCTCTGCTGGTGTGTGATATTGAAAATGATATAATACAGATTTGGGGTTTGATTACCCTTTGCCATTTCACATACAATTTATTTGTATTTACAACTAAGAATATTATAAAACCATCATTGTGCTGTTTACCATATGTATCAGGTTTAAGGAGGATTGAGCCGTCACAAATATGTTTAATCCCGCCTCATTTTGAATGTGTCTGTCCCAAGTCAGAAGCCTGTAATATAGTGGTTGTCGTTGGTTCACGACTCATATAAATTAAAATGCTTGGTTTTTTTTTAATTATGCCATTAGTGTTTTCGTTTGAATTGTTTTACATTTTTCATGTCGGGGCCTTTTATAGCTGACTATAGTGTATGGGGTTTTCTCAATGTTGAAGGCTGTTCAACGTAATTTGAACTTTGGTGGGTAGTTGTCTCATGGGCAATCATATCACATATTCTTTTTTTATAATGTAATTTCAAGCATGTTCTTCCCTTTTTATACGCCCGTTTACGGGACGTATTGGATATACTGTTGTCCGTCCGTCCGTCCGTCCGTCCGTCCGTCCGTCTGTCTGTCTGTCTGTCTGTCTGTCTGTCTGTCTGTCTGTCTGTCTGTCTGTCTGTCTGTCCGTCGTCAACATGTCGGACAATAACTCAAAAACGCTTTTTGCATGAAACTTTGGTGAATTGTTTATATCTACTGACGTGAGCTCCCTTTCGATTTTTATAAATTTTAGATTTTACGTTTCCTTGTTATGGGATTTTATTCAAAAAGGGGTGATTTTCCAGTTTTCGAACAATAACTCAAAAGTGCTTTGGTGACTGGTTTATATCTATTAAAACAACCTCCCTTTAGTTTTTATAAATTTCTGATATGACAGTGAGGAGTTATTGAACTTTATTCTTTGAAAAAGCGACGGGCGTATCATGCGCTTATGGCGCAGCTGTTTATTTAATATTGAAATTGTAATTTTGAATGGGCATTTTTTTTTAAATTAAATGCGAAAGGCGAAAGGGATGAGTGTATGGTATACGGTGCATGTGAAATGTGAAATGGTGTATGGTGTATGGTGTTTTGTGTATGATGTAATGGTTTATGGTGCATGGTGTATGGTATGAGTGGAAAGTTTACACCTTTCATGGACTGTAGTTGGTCTATTGTGTATGATGTAAAAGTACATGATGCATGGTGTATAGTATGAGTGGTAAGTTTACATCATTCATGGACTGTAGTTGGTCTATTGCGAATGATGTACACACCGTTTTCATATCGCATATATGACTGAATCGTACCTGCCGAGCGTTTCACATTTCTTTCAAGTATCCGGTGCATCGAATTACGTGTTATTTTCTAAGATTTCGATAGCCATGCATACTGGTTTTCCAAGTGTGACGTCACAGCGACAATACAGGAATTTTCAACTGATTTTTACTCCGGGGGGGGGGGGGGGGGGGGGGGGGAGGGTGCACTTCAATACTTAATTGATAGGGGTACTGCTGGGGTTCTGTTACCTCATATATTACGTAGGTAAAAATTTTGTAGTTCGTTCTTATGTTGTACTGTCAAATCACTGTCCCAGGTTAGGGGATGGCTCCAACAAACATGTTCAACTCCGCCACATTCTGTATGTGCCTGTTCCAAGTCAGAAGCCTGTAATTTAGTGGTTGTCGTTTATTTCTGTATATCCTTCTTTCTTTCTCTTTACTATATTGTACATAAATCAGGCCGTTAGTTTTCTCGATTGAATTGTTTTGCATTTGTCATTTCGGGGCCTTTTATAGCTTATTATGTGGTGTGGGTTTTGCTCATTGTTGAAGACCGTACAGTGACCTATAGTTATTAACTTCTACGTCATTTGATGTCTGATGGAGAGTTGTTTCATTGGCAATTATACCATATCTTTTTATTTTTATATGTCCAGTTCATTGATCGCTGCAAATCTGACCAAACCGCCAGTTGTAGAAGTTCTGGTAGTAAACGACGCACCGGAAACGCTCGAATAGTTACAATACGCCATCCAGACCTTTATTTTCTTAAGTCGTGTTTATCATTTCTATTTTAAATTTTGACCAGTATATTTACATGCTAGTACAGAATAACTAGCCACTTTTTAGATCAGTTTGACGTATATGAAATATGAAATAGATACATGTATCGTTACAAATTAAATATAGATAAATATTTTTTTAGATGTTACATTACCGATGGAAATAATTGGAGAGGGTCTGGATGGGGATGGGGGCGGCTTCATTCATTCTTTAATATTTCTAAGGTAATTTTCTCTATTCTTTATAATTTTTTGCCCATTATTCTTTATAATCTAGCACCCCATTATTCTCTATTCTTTATTTTTTTATCGTATTTTTCTCTACTCTTTATTATTTTGGGTGATTTTTCTGTACATTTGGGCCATTATTCTCTATTCTGTAAACACCATCCAGACCCTCATAAGATACGGATCGTGTTAGGTCTTCATGTGATATCATTAGTTTGTTTTTTAATCTTTAAGTGATAATATTAGGAAATAATAGACTTAATTATCGGTATAATAGTTCATGGACGTTCGTAATTTATATCTATAAGCGGAAGTTTTTTTTACCATAGTACTGATGTACTACACTGGAACAAACTGGTTTGTAAATAAGATTGACCTAAGAAAATCGGACAGCATAGTTATAGATATAAATGATTGAGGAGAAATATTTTTGTTTTGCCGTGAAATATCATTAATGAACAAAATTAAATGTCTATATATAGAGGTATTTTTTTTATATTCAAGCATATATATTCGAGAATAAGCTTCAAAACTATTATTCATTCGGGAATAATTAAGATTTAAGGTAAGAAAAATTTACTACAGTTTAAACTGAATTGTTCGTCACAAAAAATGAAAATGGCAACAGATATTTAAAATGACAGGACAAATAGTTAATAAACCTGTACATGTCTTATTCATTTAATTGAGGAAAAATAAATGGTTTTTGTCCCTTAAAGCTATTTTTAAAATGAAAGTGTTTGAAAAAAATCAAGTTTTGGCTTGAACATTATGTTCTCTGGACTTTTCCTAGGAATTATTTGGAAAAGATTTAAATGTTAAAATGTAAGTAAAGTTAAGATTGAGTAGACGTTGGTATCAATGAGCGCTACACAACTTTCCCGCTAGAAATAAGGATTTTGACGTTGTTCAAAATATAAAACTAAGGAGATGTGGTATGATTGCCAATGAGACAACTATCCACCAAAGTCCAAATGGAGTGGATGTAAGCAATTGTAGGCAACCGAACGGCCTTCAACAATGAGAAAAACCCATACCGTATAGTTGGCTATAAAAGGCCCTGACATGAAAAATATGAAATCATTTAATTGAGAAAACTAACGGCCTGATTTATAACAAAACAATTTTCGTAAAACAAATATGACGGACATGAACCAATGACCACCACTGAACTACAGGCTCCTGACTTGGGACAGGCACATACATAATGTGGCGGGGTTAAACATGTCTGTGATCGCTCAACCCTCCCATGATCAGAACAGTGGTGTTACATATTAAGAACAAACTAAAAATCAGTTGAAAAGGGATGAACTCATCAGATCGATACAAAGCAGAAAAGCATCTAACAAAAACACAGATCGGACGTGGCAGGGTATTTATAAATCTCTTACAACAACAAAAAAGACACAAAGTACAGATCTTAGAGAACTCACAGCTACTGACAGCTATTTCAAAGCCAATAACAACTAATAAAAAATCATGCATATCTAAAACAAAATATCAATCAGTACATAGCCAACATCCAATATATTTAGTGTAAAAACGTCATTAACAGTCAGAGAAAAAGATGACCTTGTACAATGCCAAAATATAGGTATCGACAGATTGTAGTACCGTGAAAGGGCATATGTGTATAACAATATTATTTAGTATGGTTTTAATTACTGATAACAAAATCATTATTTATACTAATAAAAACAATATTCAAAGATGTAATTTCAGTATTGAATTGGTAACCTTTTAGAATAAGTTTGTTTAAAGGATTGATAAGTTTACCTGGATCGTTTCAAGCGTACACTTTTTTTCATGTTTTGTAGTTTAATGCGTAAATGTTCCTAACAGAGACCGTAGCATTAACATTCTTTCACATGTTATAAATATTTATTTTGCAGAGACTTTCGAAGTTCCTTCGTTAAATATTTCAATTTTTCCTTTGATCATCGGTTGGCATAAGTAATAAAAGCAAACAATAAATAAAATATCCGAATTTCCATAGAATATTTTTAAAGTCATCAAGAGGTTGAATCAGTTTCCCTTGAATTCATTTATTAAACACCAGGCACATTTGGAAAATGTCTTTGGTTCTTTGCTAAACTTCACAGTATCTTAGATTTGTGTTTGTACGTTTTTTACAACATTAGTGCATAATATAATCATTTCAACAAATCAAAAAGGCTTTAAATGACTAAAAACTGAACTTCTGATGGGTTATTGTTAGTATTTTTTTCGAAAAGTTTATAAGGAAATTGACTACCACGCAAAATTTAAAAAACGCATGCAAAATTTGTAGTTGAGTGTCAAAATTGTCTCCAACAGCAATGGCCTAGCACTGAATACAAATTTGATGTCACGAATTTATCTAAAATGATTTAAAATACTTTGAGTAAATCATTTAGCCATACATTTGAAAATTCCAGAATGTTTGAAACTTTAAAACTGATTTTAATCCTACGAAGTGAAACAACTGCAGAGGGAAACTGATAATTTTTAGGACGAACGTGCTTCAAAAGTATCACAATGAATGTCTTCTTTTATAACAAAACTGACATACTATCCTTCGATGTCTTGATATCTTTATTTTCTGTTCTATTCTCTCTTTGCCATTTTTTTCTACTTTATTTTGTTGTGTGTATTTTCAGTTTCTTTTTTTTCCCTTATAATTAGGCAATGTTCTCTTGCCGTAAGACTTATTGGCTATTGAAGTTGTTAATAATAAAATTGAGAATGGAAATGGGGAATATGTCAAAGAGACAACAACCCGACCAAAGAGCAGATAACAGCCGAAGGCCACCAATGGGTCTTCAACGCAGCGAGAAAATCCCGCACCCGGAGGTGGTCCTCAGCTGGCCCCTAAATAAAAATGTGTACTAGTTCAGTTAAATGGACGTCATACTAGTAAACTCCTAAACATATAAATGAACTAAAATTAAAAAACATACAAGACTAACAAAAGCCAGAGGCTCCTGACTTGGGACAGGCGCAAAAATCGGCGGGGTTAAACATGTTTGTTTATAATGTTCTCTTGCCGTAAGACCTCTTGGCTCTTGAAGTTGTAAATAAGTCTCCTTGTTTCTGTTTGATTCTACAATTTACGTTTTTTTTATGTTGTTGTTATTTCAAAAATGTCTCTCCTTCGATTTTCTTTTTTTTTCATTTACAGTAATATTCAAATGCTTCTTTTGATGATTTGATACGTATGACAGGGACATCTGGTTATTTTCAAAATCTCATTTTATCAACACTTTATTCATAAAATGTATTCATTTTTTCATAACACGTGGCTTAAGGATGTTTGCTCCTCTTGTTTTTGAATTTTTGCCAGATATTCGGAATCCTCTGGTTTTATCCATGTAGTGCCATTAAAAAATTTTGCCCACTAACCCCTACTTTTCTTTTCATTATTTGATTAAATATAGTTTGAAATGCCATCTTTGAAAATCTTATTAAATCCTTGTTATTTTTTCATACTTTTCGACAGAAAAAAGGGGCCAATGTTAAATGTATGAAAAATCTAGAGAGAATCATTTCCCGCCAAATTTTCAATGGCTTATATCTCGAAAACAAGCACACAGACCCTTCATTTTTTTCTGCCTTTTTAGTTCCTTTATTTATATACTATCAATCTATAACAGTCTTTTAAAAAGCTTGTTATTTTAAAACAGAGTAGCGAACATCCTTAATATGATAGTGTTATAATTTATATTTCACATTCTATCTGAACAAAACATCATCAGCATATGCCTATGCAATGGCGTATGAGCTGGGGATGGTGGGTGGGGAAGCGGGATCGTGACATCAAACATCAATTACGATTTGTGGAATTTGGCAATATTCCATGATATGCTATAAACATACTTTTCCCTAACGATAAATTTTAAGGAAAATGTAGCTTTTTTTATGATGCTTTCAGTCGTAGAAAAGGGTTCTGTCAAAATTTATCGAATTTCAAGGAAGGTTTGACAAAGTTATTGATGACTTAAAAACGTTAACCACAGACTGAACCTAAACGGTTTCTTTGAAAATGATAAACCTTTTAATAACTTTTACCTATAAACACACCTGCTCTCACTGTTGACTTTTAATTTTTTCTTAATTTGTCTCATAAGTCAACAGTCAGATCAGGTGATACACTAAAGTAAAACTCAGAGAAAGTCGAATCGATGTTTGTTGCGAGAAAATTTATTAAAAAGAGTTTCTCATTTTCAAGGAGTAAAAACAGGAATTTTTGTCAAATGTTTGGACTCCTTGTGTTTTTTTCCCTACGAAACAGAAAAAAATATTTTGCTCCATAACACCCATTTTTTTCTTTTTATATAAGACTTCAATAGCTCATGATCATAAAAGATCATTTACCAAAATTTAATCAGTTTTTAGATTTCTTTTCTTTCGATTTGAGACCCAAATAATACCAATGGAAATATAAGGTAAAAGTCCGAGTCAGCCTTTTCCCGCCATTTTTAAAAAATTAAATATCTCGAAAAGGAGTTCCATAACCTATCAATATTTTTAGCTTATTTTGTTCCTTAACTTATGCTCTTCGGGCTTATAGTATCAATTTTATTTTAAGTACATCCTTAATAGTTTTTGTTTTTTGTTGTTTGGTTTGATGGTAGATCTTTGATTGTGTCTGTTTAATTTGTTTACAGGTATATAGAATCGAGATGTTTTATATGTCACTTTCTGTTGTTGCCCTATAGATATGTTTTTTTTGGTTAATTTTGTCGTTGAGTTGCTGTCTCGTTGGCATATACCCCGCATCTCATTTATTTATCATAATTATATAGCCATATTTTACTTTATATGACAATGATACGTTTTAACTTTAATTTTTTAGTGTTAGAACTATGTATGGTATTAAATCCAAGGTTAAATCACCAGAAAATTGAGTTAATGATGGGGAATGGAGGGGATGTTAGTTGGGCCCCAGCCCGCTTGAATCGGGAAAATCGTCTTTATTTATTATTTTTTTTTTTTTGGCATACAAATCGGTAAAATATTTTGCCTCCCTACGCTCTTTGACAGTATCAGGTTCGCCCAAATCTTTTAACCTCAAATCATTGATCGCACCTGTTAAATAATGTTTGTTCTTAGATTTGAAATGTTGCATGTCTGTTTTACGTCATTTTGTCTCCAATACCTCAGTATTAGTATATCCGTCTTTTTTTATAGGATCTGAAGGTAATTCCAGAAGCATTTATTTAGCGTACTGAAATGATCTGGAATAGATATCATACGTTTTACCCATATATGGCAATGTCATTCAACTTCATATATTTTTCTCTTTTTAGAATTCAGTTTTCATAAGAAGAGCTGCTTGTTTGACAAAAAAAGGAGATGTGATAATATTGTGCCTTAATTGTCGCCATGGTTGGTTGTAGATAACAATACCGTTGACGTCATTTCTTAACAGTTATCAGAAGAATGATTGCACCAATGTTTATGTAATGGGAGCAAAACTACGTGACTTGAGTAACTAAGGTGAGTTAACTACTGACTTTTAATTAGAGCGGTTTTATAAAAAAAAGTACATAACGGTTTGTTAATCCGGCAATGATTAACGTTGTGAACAAGTTATCCATCATATTTTCAGGGGCCACCACATTAAAAAGCTAAATGCGTTGGTTTATTTTTAATTTACTATGCTAATATAAAAATAAGGAGATGTGATATGATTGCCAATGAGACAACTATCCACCAAAGTCCAAATGAAGTGGATGTAAGCAATAATAGGCAACCATACGGCCTATAACAGTGAAAAAAAAAACATACCGTATAGTTGACTATAAAAGTTTATTTAAATACGTTAAGAGTAAAATTTGAAAATAAGAACTTGTATTTACACTGTACAAATCTAAATTAAAACATATCAATTTCAGATGGAAACTGTTTTTTAAAACTCGTAGACCATTTCGCTTCGTTTAAAAGTGTCCACATGTTACATTAAAAGTATTTCGCATTTTCAAGATCTATGGAGAGGAATTACTATTTTCCTCAAGTTTTAAATGATTTTAAAATCTGAAAAAGGTACAAAATTGGTAAGAACGTTTTATCTAAAATATGAAATACATGAGGTACATAGAGTTAACTGCGTAATTTATAGTACATGTGTATTATATCACATTACAAGACATCATGCAATTTAACTTAAAATATGATAAAAACATATATAAACATTATAATTTTATTATTATGTGTATATGAAAACAGGATTGCTTTATTGATTGATTGATTGATTGGTGTTTAACGGCACTTTCAACACTATTGTGCTATTTCGTGGCGGTAAGTTTTTATTGGTGAAAGAAGCCGGAGTGCCCGGAGAGAACCACTGACCTTCGGTAGGAAAACTGACAATCCTAGTCAATTTAGATTGGAGTCGAGTGCATCTGCCCCGTGCGGGATTCGAACTCACAATCTCAGTGTTGACTGGCAAGTGATACAGTAGTTCGACTACTTAGACCACTCGGCCACCGAGTATGAAAACAGAAAGATGTGGTATAATTGCCAATGAAGACAACTCTCCACCGGAATCTAAATGACATAGGAGTAAGCAATTATCGGTCACGGTTCGTCTTTCAACAATGAGCAAAACTCATACCGCATTAAGCAAGCTATAAAAGGCTCCGACATAATAAATGTAAAACATTTCAAACGAGAAAACTAATGGCATTATTCATGAACAAAACAACACACGAAAAACAAATATGAAATACAGAAACAAACGACAACCACTGAATTATAGGCTCCTGACTTGGGACAGACACATAAACAATATGGTGGGGTTAAACATGTTTGTGAGCGCTCAACCCTCCCATGACCTGGGCAGTGGTGTTACATATTAAGAACAAACTATAAAAATCAGTTGAAAAGGGCTGAACTCATCAGATCGATACAAAGCAGAAAAGCATCTAACAAAAACACAGACCGGACGTGGCAGGGTATTTATAAATCTCTTACTGTAACAACAAAAAAGACACAAAGTACAGATCTGAAAGTTTGTTGTCTATCAGCTCATAGACATAATTTTGTCATGTGACCGTGACGTCATCAACGTTTTTTTCATGATTTACTCCTTAAAATGGAATTTAGAATTAAATTATAAGGAATGACTGCATGTAATATTTTTTCTGTCTTTTCGAAATAAAAGGCTCCGACATAACAAATGTAAAACGCGGGTTATTCAGTGTGCACCACATTTCTGTTGTTATTTCTTCATAGACAGAAAACATATAAGTAATTACTTAATAAATTTAATAATGCTATTTCATAAAACTTTTAAAACAAGCCAAATTGTATCACATTTTTTGTGTCGGATCATTGAAAAAAATTATACAATCTTGTTGATTCACATTGTACTAAAAACCGTACTATGGCCTATCATTGATATCCTTTTTCCGTGTTACACGTATATCATGGTTTGCGTTAGTGATTAATTAAGAAATAATTCATTGAAGCCATAGATTTGTTGGAAATTTACACATGGCCTGGGCCGTGATATTCGAATTTTATCCTGAGCGTTAGCGAGGGATAAAACTAACGAATATCACGGCCCAGGACATGTGTAAATTTACAACAAATCTATGGCTTCCATGAATTATTTCGATTCGAATAGGACAAATACGGTCATTAAAAAACTGAAGCGAGGGTGGGTATGCCATGTGTGTGGCTGTTCTATTTTACCCACTGTTAGATAAATGTAAACAAAATCTAATAAATCTGTAGCTTTCGTGAATCATTTCTTAAATAACCGCTAGAAAAAATGTGATTGATTCTTTTAATGCTCAAACCCAACATTTGCCATTTTTTATTTACATTTTTTTCTCGTAAGCTACCGTCAAATTCACTGTTGACATTTTGTAACCATGGAGCCGCCATGTTGACTTGCTGAAATCAGTAAATGTGGGAATAATGCAATAGAATAGAAAAAAAACAACACCTACCTCAAAACTTTATTTTAATGCAATATTATCCGAGTTTAGAAGGTAAACGCAATGGAAAAACCTTCAGCTTTGGCGTTTTCATTCGTCACTGGTGTCAACGTGATGATCGTAACTGCAATTACGATCATCCCAATATGGCGGTCACAAATTTAGGGAAATTTTATATGGCCGATTTCTCCACTTTAACAGCTTGTATTTAGATATGTTGTATGTCAATAAATCTTTATAAGCATTGCCATTGAATGTATTTTTCTAAAAGGATGGAAAAACAACCAGAAGAAGGAAAATCGCTATACAAAAAAAACACGATGATGATCGTAACTTCGGACTTTTGCCACTAGACTCAAGCTGGCAGCCACTTTTAGCAGCCAATCAAGATAGCAGCCACTTTTTTCCAGCAGCCAATTTTGATGATATGTCTAAAAACCCAAAAACTATAACAGACTCGAACGTTCCAAAAATCTCAAAATCTAAGTTAAACGTAATTTAAGAGCGGAATTCGACAATTTCGCGGCTTGTAGTGATTCTTAAAGGATTTTTTCGTTTTAAATACCAATAATGATAGCAGCCACTTCTTTTTCGATACCAATACGATAAATGTATTATTTTTTAACGTCTAAATGACCACAGATGTTCAGCCTTAGAAGTGAACGTTGAACAAACCAACACAAATGACGTCAGTAACTGAAAGCACTCACTAGCTTGATTTCTAAATCCGGCATATTGGTGTCAATGTGTATAGAAATATCTAGTTTCTACATAACTAATATATGTGCAGTTAGTCGCCGGTTCGATATTCTATATCCAACTAGCTGTGAGCAGTCGGTTCAATATTCAAACTTATTTGAAAATCATAAATATTGAGAGTTAAAAGGAGTGAAAAAGTACGTAGGAAATCGTTTTATGACCCCTTCAAGCTGTCGTAAATTCTCGTTGTCCTCGAATATAATCCCTTATGTAAGTTGCATAATTGTCTTTATGTAAAATATAGTTTTTATCAATTAAACAACATTAAAGATGTATTTTATATACAATATTTCTTAAAACAATAGAAATATAACCTAAACGCTAGAAACATTTAAAAAATATCAATAGAAATATTTATGGAAAGCCCCCACCTGTCCCAAAAAATGTATAGTAAAAACCTACAAAATTTGAACCCCAACAATTTCCGAATGGGCCTAACTCCCAAAAATTCATTTCAGTGTGGCCTTCCCCAAGTTATTACCTTTCATTTGAGCCATGTCCGGTGGCGAACTTTACCGTACAGCGCTGGCGAGGTTAACCGAAAGAATATAGGGTGTATACATATTTTTTTCCTTAACAGCAACTTTGAACCCCAACAATTTCCGAATGGGCCTAACTCCCAAAAATTCATTTCAGTGTGGCCTTCCCCAAGTTATTACCTTTCATTTGAGCCATGTCCGGTGGCGAACTTTACCGTACAGCGCTGGCGAGGTTAACCGAAAGAATATAGGGTGTATACATATTTTTTTCCTTAACAGCAACTTTGAACCCCAACAATTTCCGAATGGGCCTAACTCCCAAAAATTCATTTCAGTGTGGCCTTCCCCAAGTTATTACCTTTCATTTGAGCCATGTCCGGTGGCGAACTTTACCGTACAGCGCTGGCGAGGTTAACCGAAAGAATATAGGGTGTATACATATTTTTTTCCTTAACAGCAACTTTGAACCCCAACAATTTCCGAATGGGCCTAACTCCCAAAAATTCATTTCAGTGTGGCCTTCCCCAAGTTATTACCTTTCATTTGAGCCATGTCCGGTGGCGAACTTTACCGTACAGCGCTGGCGAGGTTAACCGAAAGAATATAGGGTGTATACATTTTTTTCCTTAACAGCAACTTTGAACCCCAACAATTTCCGAATGGGCCTAACTCCCAAAAATTCATTTCAGTGTGGCCTTCCCCAAGTTATTACCTTTCATTTGAGCCATGTCCGGTGGCGAACTTTACCGTACAGCGCTGGCGAGGCTTACCGAAAGAATATAGAGTGTATACATTTTTTTTTCCTTAACAGCAACTTTGAACCCCAACAATTTCCGAATGGGCCTAACTCCCAAAAATTCATTTCAGTGTGGCCTTCCCCAAGTTATTACCTTTCATTTGAGCCATGTCCGGTGGCGAACTTTACCGTACAGCGCTGGCGAGGTTAACCGAAAGAATATAGGGTGTATACATATTTTTTTCCTTAACAGCAACTTTGAACCCCAACAATTTCCGAATGGGCCTAACTCCCAAAAATTCATTTCAGTGTGGCCTTCCCCAAGTTATTACCTTTCATTTGAGCCATGTCCGGTGGCGAACTTTACCGTACAGCGCTGGCGAGGTTAACCGAAAGAATATAGGGTGTATACATATTTTTTTCCTTAACAGCAACTTTGAACCCCAACAATTTCCGAATGGGCCTAACTCCCAAAAATTCATTTCAGTGTGGCCTTCCCCAAGTTATTACCTTTCATTTGAGCCATGTCCGGTGGCGAACTTTACCGTACAGCGCTGGCGAGGTTAACCGAAAGAATATAGGGTGTATACATATTTTTTTCCTTAACAGCAACTTTGAACCCCAACAATTTCCGAATGGGCCTAACTCCCAAAAATTCATTTCAGTGTGGCCTTCCCCAAGTTATTACCTTTCATTTGAGCCATGTCCGGTGGCGAACTTTACCGTACAGCGCTGGCGAGGTTAACCGAAAGAATATAGGGTGTATACATTTTTTTCCTTAACAGCAACTTTGAACCCCAACAATTTCCGAATGGGCCTAACTCCCAAAAATTCATTTCAGTGTGGCCTTCCCCAAGTTATTACCTTTCATTTGAGCCATGTCCGGTGGCGAACTTTACCGTACAGCGCTGGCGAGGCTTACCGAAAGAATATAGAGTGTATACATTTTTTTTTCCTTAACAGCAACTTTGAACCCCAACAATTTCCGAATGGGCCTAACTCCCAAAAATTCATTTCAGTGTGGCCTTCCCCAAGTTATTACCTTTCATTTGAGCCATGTCCGGTGGCGAACTTTACCGTACAGCGCTGGCGAGGTTAACCGAAAGAATATAGGGTGTATACATATTTTTTTCCTTAACAGCAACTTTGAACCCCAACAATTTCCGAATGGGCCTAACTCCCAAAAATTCATTTCAGTGTGGCCTTCCCCAAGTTATTACCTTTCATTTGAGCCATGTCCGGTGGCGAACTTTACCGTACAGCGCTGGCGAGGTTAACCGAAAGAATATAGGGTGTATACATATTTTTTTCCTTAACAGCAACTTTGAACCCCAACAATTTCCGAATGGGCCTAACTCCCAAAAATTCATTTCAGTGTGGCCTTCCCCAAGTTATTACCTTTCATTTGAGCCATGTCCGGTGGCGAACTTTACCGTACAGCGCTGGCGAGGTTAACCGAAAGAATATAGGGTGTATACATATTTTTTTCCTTAACAGCAACTTTGAACCCCAACAATTTCCGAATGGGCCTAACTCCCAAAAATTCATTTCAGTGTGGCCTTCCCCAAGTTATTACCTTTCATTTGAGCCATGTCCGGTGGCGAACTTTACCGTACAGCGCTGGCGAGGTTAACCGAAAGAATATAGGGTGTATACATTTTTTTCCTTAACAGCAACTTTGAACCCCAACAATTTCCGAATGGGCCTAACTCCCAAAAATTCATTTCAGTGTGGCCTTCCCCAAGTTATTACCTTTCATTTGAGCCATGTCCGGTGGCGAACTTTACCGTACAGCGCTGGCGAGGTTAACCGAAAGAATATAGGGTGTATACATATTTTTTTCCTTAACAGCAACTTTGAACCCCAACAATTTCCGAATGGGCCTAACTCCCAAAAATTCATTTCAGTGTGGCCTTCCCCAAGTTATTACCTTTCATTTGAGCCATGTCCGGTGGCGAACTTTACCGTACAGCGCTGGCGAGGTTAACCGAAAGAATATAGGGTGTATACATATTTTTTTCCTTAACAGCAACTTTGAACCCCAACAATTTCCGAATGGGCCTAACTCCCAAAAATTCATTTCAGTGTGGCCTTCCCCAAGTTATTACCTTTCATTTGAGCCATGTCCGGTGGCGAACTTTACCGTACAGCGCTGGCGAGGTTAACCGAAAGAATATAGGGTGTATACATATTTTTTTCCTTAACAGCAACTTTGAACCCCAACAATTTCCGAATGGGCCTAACTCCCAAAAATTCATTTCAGTGTGGCCTTCCCCAAGTTATTACCTTTCATTTGAGCCATGTCCGGTGGCGAACTTTACCGTACAGCGCTGGCGAGGTTAACCGAAAGAATATAGGGTGTATACATTTTTTTCCTTAACAGCAACTTTGAACCCCAACAATTTCCGAATGGGCCTAACTCCCAAAAATTCATTTCAGTGTGGCCTTCCCCAAGTTATTACCTTTCATTTGAGCCATGTCCGGTGGCGAACTTTACCGTACAGCGCTGGCGAGGTTAACCGAAAGAATATAGGGTGTATACATTTTTTTCCTTAACAGCAACTTTGAACCCCAACAATTTCCGAATGGGCCTAACTCCCAAAAATTCATTTCAGTGTGGCCTTCCCCAAGTTATTACCTTTCATTTGAGCCATGTCCGGTGGCGAACTTTACCGTACAGCGCTGGCGAGGCTTACCGAAAGAATATAGAGTGTATACATATTTTTTTCCTTACCAGCAACTTTGAACCCCAACAATTTCCGAATGGGCCTAACTCCCAAAAATTCATTTCAGTGTGGCCTTCCCCAAGTTATTACCTTTCATTTGAGCCATGTCCGGTGGCGAACTTTACCGTACAGCGCTGGCGAGGTTAACCGAAAGAATATAGGGTGTATACATTTTTTTCCTTAACAGCAACTTTGAACCCCAACAATTTCCGAATGGGCCTAACTCCCAAAAATTCATTTCAGTGTGGCCTTCCCCAAGTTATTACCTTTCATTTGAGCCATGTCCGGTGGCGAACTTTACCGTACAGCGCTGGCGAGGCTTACCGAAAGAATATAGAGTGTATACATTTTTTTTTCCTTAACAGCAACTTTGAACCCCAACAATTTCCGAATGGGCCTAACTCCCAAAAATTCATTTCAGTGTGGCCTTCCCCAAGTTATTACCTTTCATTTGAGCCATGTCCGGTGGCGAACTTTACCGTACAGCGCTGGCGAGGTTAACCGAAAGAATATAGGGTGTATACATATTTTTTTCCTTAACAGCAACTTTGAACCCCAACAATTTCCGAATGGGCCTAACTCCCAAAAATTCATTTCAGTGTGGCCTTCCCCAAGTTATTACCTTTCATTTGAGCCATGTCCGGTGGCGAACTTTACCGTACAGCGCTGGCGAGGTTAACCGAAAGAATATAGGGTGTATACATATTTTTTTCCTTAACAGCAACTTTGAACCCCAACAATTTCCGAATGGGCCTAACTCCCAAAAATTCATTTCAGTGTGGCCTTCCCCAAGTTATTACCTTTCATTTGAGCCATGTCCGGTGGCGAACTTTACCGTACAGCGCTGGCGAGGTTAACCGAAAGAATATAGGGTGTATACATATTTTTTTCCTTAACAGCAACTTTGAACCCCAACAATTTCCGAATGGGCCTAACTCCCAAAAATTCATTTCAGTGTGGCCTTCCCCAAGTTATTACCTTTCATTTGAGCCATGTCCGGTGGCGAACTTTACCGTACAGCGCTGGCGAGGTTAACCGAAAGAATATAGGGTGTATACATTTTTTTCCTTAACAGCAACTTTGAACCCCAACAATTTCCGAATGGGCCTAACTCCCAAAAATTCATTTCAGTGTGGCCTTCCCCAAGTTATTACCTTTCATTTGAGCCATGTCCGGTGGCGAACTTTACCGTACAGCGCTGGCGAGGCTTACCGAAAGAATATAGAGTGTATACATTTTTTTTTCCTTAACAGCAACTTTGAACCCCAACAATTTCCGAATGGGCCTAACTCCCAAAAATTCATTTCAGTGTGGCCTTCCCCAAGTTATTACCTTTCATTTGAGCCATGTCCGGTGGCGAACTTTACCGTACAGCGCTGGCGAGGTTAACCGAAAGAATATAGGGTGTATACATATTTTTTTCCTTAACAGCAACTTTGAACCCCAACAATTTCCGAATGGGCCTAACTCCCAAAAATTCATTTCAGTGTGGCCTTCCCCAAGTTATTACCTTTCATTTGAGCCATGTCCGGTGGCGAACTTTACCGTACAGCGCTGGCGAGGTTAACCGAAAGAATATAGGGTGTATACATATTTTTTTCCTTAACAGCAACTTTGAACCCCAACAATTTCCGAATGGGCCTAACTCCCAAAAATTCATTTCAGTGTGGCCTTCCCCAAGTTATTACCTTTCATTTGAGCCATGTCCGGTGGCGAACTTTACCGTACAGCGCTGGCGAGGTTAACCGAAAGAATATAGGGTGTATACATATTTTTTTCCTTAACAGCAACTTTGAACCCCAACAATTTCCGAATGGGCCTAACTCCCAAAAATTCATTTCAGTGTGGCCTTCCCCAAGTTATTACCTTTCATTTGAGCCATGTCCGGTGGCGAACTTTACCGTACAGCGCTGGCGAGGTTAACCGAAAGAATATAGGGTGTATACATTTTTTTCCTTAACAGCAACTTTGAACCCCAACAATTTCCGAATGGGCCTAACTCCCAAAAATTCATTTCAGTGTGGCCTTCCCCAAGTTATTACCTTTCATTTGAGCCATGTCCGGTGGCGAACTTTACCGTACAGCGCTGGCGAGGCTTACCGAAAGAATATAGAGTGTATACATTTTTTTTTCCTTAACAGCAACTTTGAACCCCAACAATTTCCGAATGGGCCTAACTCCCAAAAATTCATTTCAGTGTGGCCTTCCCCAAGTTATTACCTTTCATTTGAGCCATGTCCGGTGGCGAACTTTACCGTACAGCGCTGGCGAGGTTAACCGAAAGAATATAGGGTGTATACATATTTTTTTCCTTAACAGCAACTTTGAACCCCAACAATTTCCGAATGGGCCTAACTCCCAAAAATTCATTTCAGTGTGGCCTTCCCCAAGTTATTACCTTTCATTTGAGCCATGTCCGGTGGCGAACTTTACCGTACAGCGCTGGCGAGGTTAACCGAAAGAATATAGGGTGTATACATATTTTTTTCCTTAACAGCAACTTTGAACCCCAACAATTTCCGAATGGGCCTAACTCCCAAAAATTCATTTCAGTGTGGCCTTCCCCAAGTTATTACCTTTCATTTGAGCCATGTCCGGTGGCGAACTTTACCGTACAGCGCTGGCGAGGTTAACCGAAAGAATATAGGGTGTATACATATTTTTTTCCTTAACAGCAACTTTGAACCCCAACAATTTCCGAATGGGCCTAACTCCCAAAAATTCATTTCAGTGTGGCCTTCCCCAAGTTATTACCTTTCATTTGAGCCATGTCCGGTGGCGAACTTTACCGTACAGCGCTGGCGAGGTTAACCGAAAGAATATAGGGTGTATACATTTTTTTCCTTAACAGCAACTTTGAACCCCAACAATTTCCGAATGGGCCTAACTCCCAAAAATTCATTTCAGTGTGGCCTTCCCCAAGTTATTACCTTTCATTTGAGCCATGTCCGGTGGCGAACTTTACCGTACAGCGCTGGCGAGGTTAACCGAAAGAATATAGGGTGTATACATTTTTTTCCTTAACAGCAACTTTGAACCCCAACAATTTCCGAATGGGCCTAACTCCCAAAAATTCATTTCAGTGTGGCCTTCCCCAAGTTATTACCTTTCATTTGAGCCATGTCCGGTGGCGAACTTTACCGTACAGCGCTGGCGAGGCTTACCGAAAGAATATAGAGTGTATACATATTTTTTTCCTTACCAGCAACTTTGAACCCCAACAATTTCCGAATGGGCCTAACTCCCAAAAATTCATTTCAGTGTGGCCTTCCCCAAGTTATTACCTTTCATTTGAGCCATGTCCGGTGGCGAACTTTACCGTACAGCGCTGGCGAGGTTAACCGAAAGAATATAGGGTGTATACATTTTTTTCCTTAACAGCAACTTTGAACCCCAACAATTTCCGAATGGGCCTAACTCCCAAAAATTCATTTCAGTGTGGCCTTCCCCAAGTTATTACCTTTCATTTGAGCCATGTCCGGTGGCGAACTTTACCGTACAGCGCTGGCGAGGCTTACCGAAAGAATATAGAGTGTATACATTTTTTTTTCCTTAACAGCAACTTTGAACCCCAACAATTTCCGAATGGGCCTAACTCCCAAAAATTCATTTCAGTGTGGCCTTCCCCAAGTTATTACCTTTCATTTGAGCCATGTCCGGTGGCGAACTTTACCGTACAGCGCTGGCGAGGTTAACCGAAAGAATATAGGGTGTATACATATTTTTTTCCTTAACAGCAACTTTGAACCCCAACAATTTCCGAATGGGCCTAACTCCCAAAAATTCATTTCAGTGTGGCCTTCCCCAAGTTATTACCTTTCATTTGAGCCATGTCCGGTGGCGAACTTTACCGTACAGCGCTGGCGAGGTTAACCGAAAGAATATAGGGTGTATACATATTTTTTTCCTTAACAGCAACTTTGAACCCCAACAATTTCCGAATGGGCCTAACTCCCAAAAATTCATTTCAGTGTGGCCTTCCCCAAGTTATTACCTTTCATTTGAGCCATGTCCGGTGGCGAACTTTACCGTACAGCGCTGGCGAGGTTAACCGAAAGAATATAGGGTGTATACATATTTTTTTCCTTAACAGCAACTTTGAACCCCAACAATTTCCGAATGGGCCTAACTCCCAAAAATTCATTTCAGTGTGGCCTTCCCCAAGTTATTACCTTTCATTTGAGCCATGTCCGGTGGCGAACTTTACCGTACAGCGCTGGCGAGGTTAACCGAAAGAATATAGGGTGTATACATTTTTTTCCTTAACAGCAACTTTGAACCCCAACAATTTCCGAATGGGCCTAACTCCCAAAAATTCATTTCAGTGTGGCCTTCCCCAAGTTATTACCTTTCATTTGAGCCATGTCCGGTGGCGAACTTTACCGTACAGCGCTGGCGAGGTTAACCGAAAGAATATAGGGTGTATACATTTTTTTCCTTAACAGCAACTTTGAACCCCAACAATTTCCGAATGGGCCTAACTCCCAAAAATTCATTTCAGTGTGGCCTTCCCCAAGTTATTACCTTTCATTTGAGCCATGTCCGGTGGCGAACTTTACCG
The DNA here is from genome assembly GCF_021869535.1 of Mytilus californianus. Lineage (NCBI taxonomy): Eukaryota > Metazoa > Mollusca > Bivalvia > Mytilida > Mytilidae > Mytilus > Mytilus californianus. The sequence continues at coordinate 62,917,222 of NW_026262593.1, read as the reverse complement.
TACAGCGCTGGCGAGGCTTACCGAAAGAATATAGAGTGTATACATATTTTTTTCCTTACCAGCAACTTTGAACCCCAACAATTTCCGAATGGGCCTAACTCCCAAAAATTCATTTCAGTGTGGCCTTCCCCAAGTTATTACCTTTCATTTGAGCCATGTCCGGTGGCGAACTTTACCGTACAGCGCTGGCGAGGTTAACCGAAAGAATATAGGGTGTATACATTTTTTTCCTTAACAGCAACTTTGAACCCCAACAATTTCCGAATGGGCCTAACTCCCAAAAATTCATTTCAGTGTGGCCTTCCCCAAGTTATTACCTTTCATTTGAGCCATGTCCGGTGGCGAACTTTACCGTACAGCGCTGGCGAGGCTTACCGAAAGAATATAGAGTGTATACATTTTTTTTTCCTTAACAGCAACTTTGAACCCCAACAATTTCCGAATGGGCCTAACTCCCAAAAATTCATTTCAGTGTGGCCTTCCCCAAGTTATTACCTTTCATTTGAGCCATGTCCGGTGGCGAACTTTACCGTACAGCGCTGGCGAGGTTAACCGAAAGAATATAGGGTGTATACATATTTTTTTCCTTAACAGCAACTTTGAACCCCAACAATTTCCGAATTGGCCTAACTCCCAAAAATTCATTTCAGTGTTGCCTTCCCCAAGTTATTACCTTTCATTTGAGCCATGTCCGGTGGCGAACTTTACCGTACAGCGCTGGCGAGGCTTACCCAAAAAATAATTTCAGTGTGGACTTACAATAGTATATGCGAAAGTACGGGAACAATTAAATGACATATTGTTCTTAAGTCTTTTTGCCAGTATTGCCGACATTCTGGGGGCTTCAAAATTAAAAACACATTAGCTTATTTTAAAGTGATACATTATTAAAACTATTAAAGTTCTATAAAAAAGATAACAATGGATTTTTTTTTTGTAAAATTTAATAGTACGTTAACTTTCTTCACAAAATTCATTTAACAGTTAGTTTAAACAAATTTTATTGTCTAAATATACAATAGGATCGGATACAAGTTATAAAAACTTTAAAAAATAATATAATAATATACAAAATTTCAAGATGATAGCAATTGTATAATTCAGTACAATATGAAAAATATAATACAATAAACATATTATGTTCAAACAGTAACAGTTAGGTACGAGTACACTTTAAGATACAGCAATATTAATCAAAGAATCTTTTTTGTATGGCATACTAGTATATAACTATCTACATTTCTGAAAAGGATTGTGTTTTGTTCAACCCTAACAGTTACTAGTACTATAGCTCTATTGGATATCACTCCACAATTGTGTGCATGTGGTAACTAGTGATCTAGAAGTCTTTACTTTTGCCGCACGAATAAGTCCATCTCCTCCTTTAATGAAATCTTCAATTGTTCCATTAAAGTTGTGGTGGTTCATTTTCTAGTTGAACTACATCACCGATGTTAACTTAACCATTAAGTTTTCCGGAGGCTCAAAGGTATTCACGTAATTCGGAAGGATATTCGTTAGACCAACGTTTTCCAAAATTGTCCAATACTCAGTAAAAGTCTTTTTCTTTCAAATACATTGTAGTTTGTTTTCTGTGATCGTGTCAAGTTCTTGAATATTCGCGTTGTGAATGTCGATGTGCATCTCTGTTTTCGAAATTATACTTTTATGTAAAAGATGAGATGGCGTCAATGGGGATATCTTTTGTCTGAAGATATATATACTATTATATACTATTAGTCAAATGCGTTTTGTTAAAATATTCTTTTTCACTTTTTTGTCTTTTGGAAAATGTTGTCTGTGCTGTATTTAGACCCTTCTACAACGAAATTTGTTTTACATGCACACGTATAAAAATTGCGGTTTTTATCCAACGCAATCATAGATTTGAACGTAGTTTTTAATTAAGACTTGCATATATATATATATATCAGCGCTGGACATGAGGCTAAGCGATTGGTGCTGTAGTGTATCAAAGGTGTGAGTTCGAATCCCGCTGAGGGACGGACAAAAAATTGTCAGTAGAAAGTCTAACTCTAACACTGATTGGTGTAATTTTCAGACTTATATAAATATTTGTATTAACCATTTATCTCTATCACTCTGAGATCCAGTGGGCATATATGTTGTATGGTTTGTCACTTGTTTAGACTTGTTTGTATGATATATACTTATTTCTAGTGACTGTATAATGAATGAATCATGATTCCATATGATATACAAAAATTGTTGAGCTAGATTGCTGACAAACGAAAAATACATTGTGTATAAAAATAACAATATAACATCTACACACGCTTAAAAAACACGTGTCTCATGTCTATCTCTAGATTAGCCTTCCGTGACAAGGTTACACTACGACTATTGAAGTTATATTTAGATATAGCGGATGTGGTCGAGTGGTCTAAAGCGCTGGACATGAGGCTAAGCGATTAGTGCTGTAGTGTATCAAAGGTGTGAGTTCGAATCCCGCTGAGGGACGGACAAAACATTGTAAGTAGAAAATCTAACTCTAACACTGTTTGGTGTAATTTTCAGACTTATATATATCCCGACGAGGGAAGAACAAAAAATTTTCGAAAGCAAATTTACAGATCTAACATTGTTGGGTTGATGTTTAGACGAGTTGTATATACAGAATGTACACAGCCATGTATCACCATCACTGCTGGTGATCCGATGAAAATCTGTTGTAGAGTTGTCACTTGTTCAGACGTACTTATAAATATAATTATTTCTATGACTGTACCTTGCATTAATTTGTAGGATCCTTTACTATAGATAATTTAGCTGATCTGTAACAATAACATCTTCATGCCTTATATATCATGTACTGTATTACGACGCTAGATTAAAACTGACGAGGAAAGGAAACACCCTGCAACTGAAAGCTGTATTATTGTGAAGCCAAGGTGGTCGTGTGGTCTAGCGCGCCGGATACAGTGCAGGCGATTTGGTGTCACGATATATCAGTAGCATGGGTTCGAATCCCAGCGAGGGAAGAACAAAAAATTTGCGAAAGCAAATTTACAGATCTAACATTGTTGGGTTGATGTTTAGACGAATTGTATACATAAGTAAGTTGAATATTGTGAATTATAGTTTCAATCTCCGTGAGTATTATTGTCAAAGAATGTTCGCTGACGAGTGCCTTACCAAAAGCTTTCTTTAATGTCATTTTCGTTAAACCAATTAGGGTTTCTCACCTTCTGCAATACCACGGGGCCCCTTCCGACATGAATTTCCAGTTGATGAACAAATTCAGCCGACTTTGCAGTTCATTTGATACGGCTACAAATGTAGGTGCGTTATCGGAATAAATAGTTTGTGCCAATCTAAATGCTTAGATAAAAGAGTTAAAATGGCAAATCAGGTACAATTTCCAAATGTATACATCGTATAAATGCACATATGAATAAACATATGTATACCTTCCGCGGTTGTTTTGATGAATCCTTGTTGTGAAGAGGCTTTGCAAAATCTATCCCAGTTGCACAAACTGGTAAGGTGTCTTTTACTCGATTATTTGGTAGCGATGGTGGTTCCGATCTGTTCTACGGCTAACCTTTTTTTTATTAATTGTACGCATTTGCGTAAAACCCTGTTCACACATTGTCGAATTGGTGGTATCCAGTATGATTTTCTTACATGTGTTGTTGTCTGTCCGACTGCTTTATCAAGATATAAACGTCACTGTTGCACAAGCGATAGTGATTTAATTTTCGGAACCAATGAAATATGTCCGAACTTTTTCTTATATCCATACGATCATAGCTATTTTGAAATTTCCTCTTTATTCAAATTCGTTTTAGCTTCTGTCATCTTGCGAATTGTTGATATGGTCGTTTTTTTCTGACTGTTATTTGCGTATTTCAAGACGTATCCAGTCACAGTTAAAACTTTATGCAAATTGCAATACCATGACATATCTTTGATCTGTGAAATTCGCTACGTATAGTTTTTGTCGTGTGTGTCTCTCTGTTCCTGTGAAATTGGATAGATGAGTGCTTATATCCACATGTCTCGTCAAAGTAGGCCATTCACGATCGTCCGTAATCCACTGGTGTCCATTTATCCATAATATCGAATCTTTATATTGCGATACAGTTATTCCGCCTTTTTTTTTGTTCAGCCTGGTTCATTTGTGTGGGTTCATATTTCCATTCGTAATTTTCAGTTTTATCTTTAATTTCACTTACACGATTTTAAGAAACTTCTTTTACGGTTTTGATGAGATAAGCCAATGTAGAACTCTTTTACTATCGCTCTTAAATACTGGTCTTGTTATTCCTATGTTTTCGATTACATCTTTTGAGGGTCGTGTTTTGATCACTGCAGCCATTAGTTCCAATTCGGTAACGTTATTAATTTCATAGGCGAGGCGCAGCACGGTCCTTTGCAATAACAATTGTCGACACTGTCCCTTTACTCAAGTAAACAGAAGCTCCATATGCTTTCTAATTTGCATCAACAAAAATGTGAAGAATAATTTCGCTAGTTTCCTCGTCATGGTTTGCAAAATAGTATCTCTGTCATTTAGGGTTCAAAGTAATCTATAAGATGTCATTCTTCACATCATCTATGAGTTTTCAATTTCTTTCGGTAGTGTCTCGTCCCATGCTTATCATTTTCCCCAATTTTTGGAATAAGTATGTTTGCTTTAATAGTGATCGATACGAGTAGTCCTAACGGATCACGCAAAAGTATACGTTTTGTCATTTGTGTGTTTTTGTTTAATTGTTTCGTTTCGGCAGCATTGAGTGTATCTGATTCTGTATTCCATTGCATACTTACTATTGTTCGTCTCCTTGTCTGTATCTAGTACTTTTCAGTTCCGGCAAAATATCCGAGCTTTTTGCTGTTTGACATCCATGGCCGTAAGTTAAAGCCTCCCTTTTTATGTAATTCTCTCGATTCATTGAAGTAGAATCAGTGTGGACAACTGCAATACTTATGTTGGTAATAAAACTGAATCATTTACTTTAAACTTGTAGCATTGGCTATCAATAACAGTGATACTACGCTTACTCAGTCCGTCAGAGGCCTTACAGTGGGGATGTAAACAGAATAAAAGAATAAAGTACATGCAGGTGCACGAGAGGAAAAAAAAGAAGTTTAACATTCAAATCCGCACACACGATTTAGTCCTCTAGTTACTTGTTATATTTGATTAGGCGTATAGAATTTCTGGCGACCCCATAGTTTAAATGTGGTTACTAGTAACATGTACGGTATGACAACTGGGCGTTACAGTCGAACGTTCACCTAATCTGACCCAGTCAATTGATAACCTGAGCGCGCCAAGAAATAGTCATGTCCACGCTGTCATGAAAATGGTTCTATTTAACTGCTGCTTATTCGGAGTCCATGCTAGTAAGTCCATTATCAACATATAAGTCTTCTTGTAGAGTTGTGTAGTGGCGATAGGAGATACATAGAAATACAGCCGTTCTAGTCAACAATTTAATAACATATAGTTTCGACTTCCGCCCATACCGACGTCATTGACGTTCCCAAGAAGACAAACAAAAGTACATTAACATAGGAAAGTAATTCGCGCTATATTCACGTTATTCTTTGGGCGCGCAAAAGAAAATAAATCTAATAATTAAAAAATCAATTTTCCAGTTACCACTTAATTGCTTTTAAAAATGAAATAATTTTTAACATTGTCCATGTGTAGTTGCGGTTAAAAGTGACAATAACTTTAAACTCCTCAATACTATATCACTGAAATTTTACGTAACTTTCACAAATTATATTGCCCATTTATCCTCTTGTGAATTCTTTCATTCGCCCGTACTGATGCTTCTTTTTCTGATAAAGTACGACATGTGCTTTTTTTCAAAATTATCGTGATCGATAGAATCGTTAGTTAGTACAAAGTCAGTTTTTCCATCCACTTCAATTGGATAGAGTTGAACAATGGGTCGCTTTGTATGTCCTGTTCTAGTTCGCACTACGGCAGATCTGACGTGTCCATCATTTTCCGTCACCAGTTCCTCGACAATTGCTAGTTTCCATCTGTTTCTTAAAACTTGTCATTTTGAATATGCACGACATCACCAGTCTTGATTGGTCTCTCGTTTTTTCCTGTAGTCCGATGAAATTCTTGTAATGACTAGAGATATTCCTTTTCCAAGGGTTCTAAAATTGTCAAGTACTAGTATGTTTCTCTGAAATAAACTTATGTCATTGGTCGGTCATTGATAATCACTTCAATTTGTGTGTTGATAGGTTTGAAGTGTCTCCATAGTGACGTATGACCTACCAAGTGTCCTTCTCAAACACGTTTTGTCAAACAAATACTGTAAACCAACATATTTTCGCGAGCGATTTATTTTCGCGACTTTCGCGAGTAGAAAAATAACGCGAATATAAATTGTCGCGAATATTTAAAACTTGGATCTTTCTGTATTTAACTACATCTACTAAATTTGAAAATCGCGAAATTAAATCGCCGCGAAATGGGCTAGGAAGTACTTTACGCGAAATAAGGTATCCGCGAAAATAGGTTGGTTTACAGTATAGCGCTCTCAAAATGCTCCATACCAATGTGCGCGTCGTGGTTTGAACTTCAATGAGGTTCCGTTTTTTTCAAGCCTGTCCTTCAAAAATGATGAATTTGTAAGTTTCTCTATGGTGTCGGATGCTGCTAGGTATGTTGACGCATTATCGGGAATCACTGTACGAGGAAGAGATTTAAGGCTTGTAAATCTTCTAAATGACTGTACAAATAATTCTTCTGTAAGGTCAGGTACTACATCAAGATGAAAGGCACGTTTTAAAGCACACGTTAACAGGAAAATCCATACTTATTTCTCATTTCAATGTCTTTTCGTAGTGTGCATGGGTCCTGGAAAGTCGATTCCATTGTCTGTAAAAGGCGGAGCTTCTGTCAATCTGATTTTCGGTAATGGCGTTCGATTAGGTGCTATGTATGGTTAGCTGACTTTTTGACAAGTTATACATTTGTGTAGAACCTTCTCCGCGTACTGGCGAATGCACGATATACAGTATGTTTGTCTTATCTGATATTTCATGTCCACCCAGAACAAACAATCGAGTAAGTTGGTGGCCTCTTTGTTTATAAATAAGAGAATCTAGCAGTCTGTTTATGAAGCCTTGAGAATCCCCCATCCGCAACGAATAGTTCCAGTTGTATCAAGAAATAGTCTTAACTGTTCACGAGCGACACTCTTTTGCTGGTCTGTGACTTCAAGCTTGCCAATTTCTTCCGAGTATTGTCCTGCTGACAGTTCATTATCCATAGTTCCATGGCATGTTGTGATTTACTTGTTATAAGTTAGTCGGGTTTTCTCTGTGATTTTGGAATTTCACATTGGGCTACAAACCTTAGAATAAAGGCGATAACTCCGATTATTTTGAATAAAGTGTTTAACCGAGTATTATCCATAAAAATGTCAATTCCTTCTTCATTTAGTCTGTTACTTACTTCTTTCGTTGTTGGGTCGTCGTTGTTTTCGTGTTCTACGAATGATGATAATACGGTACTATCTGTGAGCGTTTAAATTCATGTCGGCCCTTTTCCTTATCGGTTAGCCATTCGGATCCGTTAAACCAGAGTGAGTTCTGAAAAACTGTTCCGCAGTCAGTCCTCGAGTGAGTTAAACTGCTGGATTCCGCTGTTGGTCCGTCACCGCGAATAATTTCATCTCATACGAAAGACCAGTAATCTGCTCCAATGAGTAGTGATATTGTTGGAAATCACGCACAGAAGAGAACGTTAACGTAACGTGGCATTATTGTATATCCAACGTCGTAAACTTATGACGTTATCTTGTACTTCAATCATCAATACAAATTCATACAGTTTAGACCTCTTTCTTATTACATATGCAGTTTTAGTAAAACCACTTTACGATATTGGTACTGTGACCAGAAGAAGATGACTACAAAGCTTAAATCTATTCGAGCGGGACACAGAAGCGTAGTATCTATAATTTTAAGAAGAGTTGACGAGAAGAGTGAATCAGAAGAAAAACCGGAAGAGGACGAGTTGGAAACAATTCTTGATACATTAAAGGAAAAGCAAGATATTCTTAAGGATTTGGATTAAAACATTTTAGAAAGTGCACAGGAGGAGGATATAGAGCAAGAGAAACTTGACACAGATGAGTATAAATTTAACTTAGAGACGAAAATACGCAAAATTCGTAAATTCATTCACGTTCAAACATCTGATTTAAATGCAGCCGCTAGAAGTTTTTGCCACAAAATGAGACACTGCAACCCATTCAAAATGTTGGCCCCGCATATAACTTTAGAGATGACTCACAAAATACTGGCCTCAACTTCACGTCTTTACGTTCAAATTCAAGTGTCAATATCAGCAACTTTACTAAACTACCGAAATTGAACTTACCTACATTTGATGGAAACGTACTTGAATGGCAATTTTTTTGGGATTCATTTGATTCAGCAATTCACAACAACAACACACTAACCGTTGATCAAAAATTCAACTACCTAAATTCTTTACTAAAAGGAGAAGCGTCATACACCATTGCAGGATTTGCTCTAACGCACACAAACTACAACAAAGCTATTGAACTTATACATGAAAGATTCGAACAAAAGCATAAGATAATTCAATCGTACATGCAAGCACTATTAGACATACCCACACCAAAGAATATGCTTACACATCTAAGAGGTTACTACGACAGGACAGAAACATACATACGTGGACTAGAATCTCTCGAACAAGCTCAAGACTCGTACGGCTTGTTATTAGTACCAGTCATTCTCAACAAAATGCCCAGTGAAATACGCAAATACTTGACTCGTGAACATGGTTCGACGGATTGGTTTATCGGTGATCTTAGGAGATCTATTTTTTAGGAGCTAGCAATTTAAGAGTCTGGTAGAAGTACAGAAACATTTGAAACAGCTACATGTACTTTCTACACAAACTCAAAATCGCGCGAAATCTGGCCAAATACCAATTCACCACAGAAATCTTATCAAATAAGCTGCGCATATTGCAAGGAACCCCACTTTTCGTGTGAATGTACCAAATATACAGACCACAACGACCGCATGAAAATTGTAAAAGAAGATAGATTGTGCTTTAATTGCTTAAGGCGACACCGCGTAGTATATTGCAAATCTAAATCAAACTGCAAGAAATGTGATAGACGTCACCACACAAGCCTATGCAGCAAAGAACATGATAAGGAAACTTTAAGTACAAGTAGTACATATACAGTAAAAACACACAACGCGGAGGAAGCTGATACAATTTTATTCATCTTTAAACTGTGATCGCCCTAATGTTTTGTTGAAGACCGCAATAGCACCACTAAACTACAAAGAACAATCGATTGATGCAAAGATCCTTTTTGACGAATCGCCACAAGGTCATTTATTACGTATACAAGACATTTAGCAGAGAAAAGGAGTTAAGAACCACAGGAAGTGAAGCAATTACCCTATCTAGATTTGGAGACGATAATGAGAACAACTCTACTGAACAGCTAAATAAAGCAACAGTGAAGATACAAACTATCTATGGCTTAGAAATACCAGTCGATGTTTTGATTGTACCGAAAATCGCCGCACCATTTAAGGCTGATATTGAAAATGCAAAAATAGTTGCCGTATTTGCAAAACTTAAGATTAGCACACGCTGTAACTGAGGATACATCATTTGAAATTGGACTGCTTGTTAGAGCTGACCAATACTGGGATATGGTCGAGGATGAAATCGTAAGGGGCGAGGGGCAAACAGCAGTAAAGTCCAAACTAGGATACCTGCTCTCAGGACCACTCAAAAGAACCAGTTCAATCAACAAAGCACACGTTCGTGCTACAAATTTAGGAGAAAAAGAAGAGACGCACAATACCGAGGATAAAACAGAGAGGAATACTATTAACATTGAACATATTTCTAGAATTATGGACACTTCAAGGACAAAACAAAGAACCACTGGTCCGTTGACAGTAAATGAAACAGACAAATCAGATTTAATGTGGACAAGAGACACTAACCAAAACAAATACTTTTACGATGATTTACAAGGCATGAGAATATCAAAATCTCCGTTCAAACAGCTTACGTTATATCAGGAATTGGATTACAGGGAGAAACTTACCAGAAAAAAAGAAAGTGAAATAAATGTGACACCGTACTATAAAAAACTGTGCTAACTGTGTTAATGATGGACTTTAAAGTTAATTTCATGTTATTTATTTAAAGGGAGAGACTATGATTATTTTCTAAATTTAAGAATTTTCACTTTTCATGGGCCGGAGAATTTTGGAAATCACGCACAGAAGAAAACGTGAACGTAACGCGGCATTATTGTATATCCAACGTCGTTAACTTATGACGTTATCTTGTTCTTTAGTCATCAATACAAATTCATACAGTTTAGACGTCTTTCTTATTACAAATGCAGTTTTAGTAAAACCACTTTACGATATTGGTACCGTGACCAGAAGAAGATGAGTACAAAGCTTAAATCTATTCGAGCGGGACACAGAAGCGCAGTTTCTATCATTTTAAGAAGATTTGACGAGAAGAGTGAATCAGAAGAAAAACCGGAAGAGGACGAGTTGGGAACAATTCTTGATACATTAAAGGAAAAGCAAGATATATTGTACTTTTTTTCGCTTGTGACTGGGTGGTAAAATTGTAATCCTCGTAAATAGGTCAAGTTGTTGATATTTACACGTTTCTTCAAATGTATTGGTAGGGCAGTTTTTGGAACAATTATTACTTCCATTGGAATTCTTTCTTTTCTTTCGATCTCAACTGATATTGTCGCTTTCTCCAGGTTGCATACCTAATTTTCTTTCCTGAAGAAATGCAGAAATTGGATTACTTACTATACCATTTCACCACTTATTGTGAAATAAATGAGTTTTGTGTGCCTTCATTCAAGTATGATATGTTAGTCAAACCACTTTCGTCATGGTATCACTCCGGCGCTACGGCAAATTTTGATAGACTTTGGTAGGTGCTGTTAGAGCAGAATGAATAGCGATGCTCTTTGTTTCTGTACTTAGAAAATCTCCATTCGCTGGTTATGTTAGGTTTGATTAGGTTTTATCTTCATTCGAAGTGGAATTTCTATTTTGTAAATTATTACGGCAAATGCTGGTACTTTCTTTAGACCCTGTTGACCTTCATCTTGTCTTTGATTTCCTGTTACCAACAATGCTGTTGAGATAATGTCGGTTTCAACAGGATTGGCATTAGTGGCCTCTCGTATACAAATTTCTTTCTTTACTGCTTTGTGTAATCTTGAGATATCATCATCACCGTGACTTGAGTAATGTTTTTTTCTGACCAAGCATGGAATTTTTTTCAGTATTATTGGTATCAATTGGCATCCGTACTATTCTTGATATCGGCAATTCCTCATAGTTCACGTTTATAACTTTCTATCGTGTCACTGAACAATTTTAGTCCTTTAATTATGTGCTATGGTGCCGGCAAATTTAGCAAGTTTTGCATGTATATGCGTGTACAATTTTGTGTTGTTGGCCAATTCTCTCGTGTAGAATATGTATTGCTTGGTTATAATTTGTACTTGTAATTTGCATTCCCGATATACAGTGGATAGTTTCTCCGTAAAGTTGCAATTTCCGATAGCGCAATATTTGTACGCCACTCAATGAAGGATTTTCATGTACGACAGAATAATATGTATCCCATAAGGTTGACAATACTAGTACATTTCCGCCAAAGTGGGTAGGTTGGGTTTAGGCAATTTGTTGTCATGATTTGACATGTCTGATTAGCTTACGCTCGTTTGTTTTGAGTTGAAATTTATCGGATTTGTATGTTCTTCTACGCTGGGGTTAGTGTATATATGAAATATGGTGCTTGACTGTTTAATGCGGATTGATTTTTGACAGACGTACTTCTTTGAGAGTATTTCTCAATTTTCGTGATAGCAATCTGTATCTCTAACTCGTATCTGTCAACTTCTTTAATGTCTTCGTCGATTTCTTGTTGTTGTTCAATAATTTCGATTGTCTTTTCATTAGGATCAGATAATGTCTTTTGATTTGTTTTGATAAGCTCCGTTAAAGATTTCAGTTCAGCAACATCTTGTTACAGTTCTTCTGTCGGTCGCCTTTTTACAGTAGTTTCAGGTTCAAACCCACGAAAAATAATTCATTAGATCTGTACTGATTTCGTATCATTTATTTCCTTTTGAGGATTTCCTAAATAATGAACGGTAGACACGTAAACAAATAATTTAACAGTAACTTTGAACCTCAATCTCAGGAAGGTTCTAACCCCCAAACGTATATTTCCTTGCACCTTGCTCTGATGTGTGACCTTTCAAATGTGCCATGTCCTGTTGCGACTTTTGCCGTACATAACTGTTCAATTGTGTCTTGGGATTCAAAGTTGCTTTTAAGAAGAAGAAAATTCGTATACACCCTACATTCTTTCGGTCAGCCTCGACAGCGCTGTACGGTAAAGTTCGCCACGGGACATGGCTCAAATGAAAGGTATAACTTGGGGAAGGCCACACTGAAATGAATTTTTGGGAGTTAGGCCCATTCGGAAATTGTTGGGGTTCAAAGTTGCTGTTAAGGAAAAAAATATGTATACACTCTATATTCTTTCGGTAAGCCTCGCCAGCGCTGTACGGTAAAGTTCGCCACCGGACATGGCTCAAATGAAAGGTAATAACTTGGGGAAGGCCACACTGAAATGAATTTTTGGGAGTTAGGCCCATTCGGAAATTGTTGGGGTTCAAAGTTGCTGGTAAGGAAAAAAATATGTATACACTCTATATTCTTTCGGTAAGCCTCGCCAGCGCTGTACGGTAAAGTTCGCCACCGGACATAGCTCAAATGAAGGTAATAACTTGGGGAAGGCCACACTGAAATGAATTTTTGGGAGTTAGGCCCATTCGGAAATTGTTGGGGTTCAAAGTTGCTGGTAAGGAAAAAAATATGTATACACTCTATATTCTTTCGGTAAGCCTCGCCAGCGCTGTACGGTAAAGTTCGCCACCGGACATGGCTCAAATGAAAGGTAATAACTTGGGGAAGGCCACACTGAAATGAATTTTTGGGAGTTAGGCCCATTCGGAAATTGTTGGGGTTCAAAGTTGCTGGTAAGGAAAAAAATATGTATACACTCTATATTCTTTCGGTAAGCCTCGCCAGCGCTGTACGGTAAAGTTCGCCACCGGACATGGCTCAAATGAAAGGTAATAACTTGGGGAAGGCCACACTGAAATGAATTTTTGGGAGTTAGGCCCATTCGGAAATTGTTGGGGTTCAAAGTTGCTGGTAAGGAAAAAATATGTATACACTCTATATTCTTTCGGTAAGCCTCGCCAGCGCTGTACGGTAAAGTTCGCCACCGGACATGGCTCAAATGAAAGGTAATAACTTGGGGAAGGCCACACTGAAATGAATTTTTGGGAGTTAGGCCCATTCGGAAATTGTTGGGGTTCAAAGTTGCTGGTAAGGAAAAAAATATGTATACACTCTATATTCTTTCGGTAAGCCTCGCCAGCGCTGTACGGTAAAGTTCGCCACCGGACATGGCTCAAATGAAAGGTAATAACTTGGGGAAGGCCACACTGAAATGAATTTTTGGGAGTTAGGCCCATTCGGAAATTGTTGGGGTTCAAAGTTGCTGGTAAGGAAAAAAATATGTATACACTCTATATTCTTTCGGTAAGCCTCGCCAGCGCTGTACGGTAAAGTTCGCCACCGGACATGGCTCAAATGAAAGGTAATAACTTGGGGAAGGCCACACTGAAATGAATTTTTGGGAGTTAGGCCCATTCGGAAATTGTTGGGGTTCAAAGTTGCTGGTAAGGAAAAAAATATGTATACACTCTATATTCTTTCGGTAAGCCTCGCCAGCGCTGTACGGTAAAGTTCGCCACCGGACATGGCTCAAATGAAAGGTAATAACTTGGGGAAGGCCACACTGAAATGAATTTTTGGGAGTTAGGCCCATTCGGAAATTGTTGGGGTTCAAAGTTGCTGGTAAGGAAAAAAATATGTATACACTCTATATTCTTTCGGTAAGCCTCGCCAGCGCTGTACGGTAAAGTTCGCCACCGGACATGGCTCAAATAAAAGGTAATAACTTGGGGAAGGCCACACTGAAATGAATTTTTGGGAGTTAGGCCCATTCGGAAATTGTTGGGGTTCAAAGTTGCTGGTAAGGAAAACAATATGTATACACTCTATATTCTTTCGGTAAGCCTCGCCAGCGCTGTACGGTAAAGTTCGCCACCGGACATGGCTCAAATGAAAGGTAATAACTTGGGGAAGGCCACACTGAAATGCATTTTTGGGAGTTAGGCCCATTCGGAAATTGTTGGGGTTCAAAGTTGCTGGTAAGGAAAAAAATATGTATACACTCTATATTCTTTCGGTAAGCCTCGCCAGCGCTGTACGGTAAAGTTCGCCACCGGACATGGCTCAAATGAAAGGTAATAACTTGGGGAAGGCCACACTGAAATGAATTTTTGGGAGTTAGGCCCATTCGGAAATTGTTGGGGTTCAAAGTTGCTGGTAAGGAAAAAAATATGTATACACTCTATATTCTTTCGGTAAGCCTCGCCAGCGCTGTACGGTAAAGTTCGCCACCGGACATGGCTCAAATGAAAGGTAATAACTTGGGGAAGGCCACACTGAAATGAATTTTTGGGAGTTAGGCCCATTCGGAAATTGTTGGGGTTCAATGTTGCTGGTAAGGAAAAAAATATGTATACACTCTATATTCTTTCGGTAAGCCTCGCCAGCGCTGTACGGTAAAGTTCGCCACCTGACATGGCTCAAATGAAAGGTAATAACTTGGGGAAGGCCACACTGAAATGAATTTTTGGGAGTTAGGCCCATTCGGAAATTGTTGGGGTTCAAAGTTGCTGGTAAGGAAAAAAATATGTATACACTCTATATTCTTTCGGTAAGCCTCGCCAGCGCTGTACGGTAAAGTTCGCCACCGGACATGGCTCAAATGAAAGGTAATAACTTGGGGAAGGCCACACTGAAATGATTTTTTGGGAGTTAGGCCCATTCGGAAATTGTTGGGGTTCAAAGTTGCTGGTAAGGAAAAAAATATGTATACACTCTATATTCTTTCGGTAAGCCTCGCCAGCGCTGTACGGTAAAGTTCGCCACCGGACATGGCTCAAATGAAAGGTAATAACTTGGGGAAGGCCACACTGAAATGAATTTTTGGGAGTTAGGCCCATTCGGAAATTGTTGGGGTTCAAAGTTGCTGGTAAGGAAAAAAATATGTATACACTCTATATTCTTTCGGTAAGCCTCGCCAGCGCTGTACGGTAAAGTTCGCCACCGGACATAGCTCAAATGAAGGTAATAACTTGGGGAAGGCCACACTGAAATGAATTTTTGGGAGTTAGGCCCATTCGGAAATTGTTGGGGTTCAAAGTTGCTGGTAAGGAAAAAAATATGTATACACTCTATATTCTTTCGGTAAGCCTCGCCAGCGCTGTACGGTAAAGTTCGCCACCGGACATGGCTCAAATGAAAGGTAATAACTTGGGGAAGGCCACACTGAAATGAATTTTTGGGAGTTAGGCCCATTCGGAAATTGTTGGGGTTCAAAGTTGCTGGTAAGGAAAAAAATATGTATACACTCTATATTCTTTCGGTAAGCCTCGCCAGCGCTGTACGGTAAAGTTCGCCACCGGACATGGCTCAAATGAAAGGTAATAACTTGGGGAAGGCCACACTGAAATGAATTTTTGGGAGTTAGGCCCATTCGGAAATTGTTGGGGTTCAAAGTTGCTGGTAAGGAAAAAATATGTATACACTCTATATTCTTTCGGTAAGCCTCGCCAGCGCTGTACGGTAAAGTTCGCCACCGGACATGGCTCAAATGAAAGGTAATAACTTGGGGAAGGCCACACTGAAATGAATTTTTGGGAGTTAGGCCCATTCGGAAATTGTTGGGGTTCAAAGTTGCTGGTAAGGAAAAAAATATGTATACACTCTATATTCTTTCGGTAAGCCTCGCCAGCGCTGTACGGTAAAGTTCGCCACCGGACATGGCTCAAATGAAAGGTAATAACTTGGGGAAGGCCACACTGAAATGAATTTTTGGGAGTTAGGCCCATTCGGAAATTGTTGGGGTTCAAAGTTGCTGGTAAGGAAAAAAATATGTATACACTCTATATTCTTTCGGTAAGCCTCGCCAGCGCTGTACGGTAAAGTTCGCCACCGGACATGGCTCAAATGAAAGGTAATAACTTGGGGAAGGCCACACTGAAATGAATTTTTGGGAGTTAGGCCCATTCGGAAATTGTTGGGGTTCAAAGTTGCTGGTAAGGAAAAAAATATGTATACACTCTATATTCTTTCGGTAAGCCTCGCCAGCGCTGTACGGTAAAGTTCGCCACCGGACATGGCTCAAATGAAAGGTAATAACTTGGGGAAGGCCACACTGAAATGAATTTTTGGGAGTTAGGCCCATTCGGAAATTGTTGGGGTTCAAAGTTGCTGGTAAGGAAAAAAATATGTATACACTCTATATTCTTTCGGTAAGCCTCGCCAGCGCTGTACGGTAAAGTTCGCCACCGGACATGGCTCAAATGAAAGGTAATAACTTGGGGAAGGCCACACTGAAATGAATTTTTGGGAGTTAGGCCCATTCGGAAATTGTTGGGGTTCAAAGTTGCTGGTAAGGAAAACAATATGTATACACTCTATATTCTTTCGGTAAGCCTCGCCAGCGCTGTACGGTAAAGTTCGCCACCGGACATGGCTCAAATGAAAGGTAATAACTTGGGGAAGGCCACACTGAAATGCATTTTTGGGAGTTAGGCCCATTCGGAAATTGTTGGGGTTCAAAGTTGCTGGTAAGGAAAAAAATATGTATACACTCTATATTCTTTCGGTAAGCCTCGCCAGCGCTGTACGGTAAAGTTCGCCACCGGACATGGCTCAAATGAAAGGTAATAACTTGGGGAAGGCCACACTGAAATGAATTTTTGGGAGTTAGGCCCATTCGGAAATTGTTGGGGTTCAAAGTTGCTGGTAAGGAAAAAAATATGTATACACTCTATATTCTTTCGGTAAGCCTCGCCAGCGCTGTACGGTAAAGTTCGCCACCGGACATGGCTCAAATGAAAGGTAATAACTTGGGGAAGGCCACACTGAAATGAATTTTTGGGAGTTAGGCCCATTCGGAAATTGTTGGGGTTCAATGTTGCTGGTAAGGAAAAAAATATGTATACACTCTATATTCTTTCGGTAAGCCTCGCCAGCGCTGTACGGTAAAGTTCGCCACCTGACATGGCTCAAATGAAAGGTAATAACTTGGGGAAGGCCACACTGAAATGAATTTTTGGGAGTTAGGCCCATTCGGAAATTGTTGGGGTTCAAAGTTGCTGGTAAGGAAAAAAATATGTATACACTCTATATTCTTTCGGTAAGCCTCGCCAGCGCTGTACGGTAAAGTTCGCCACCGGACATGGCTCAAATGAAAGGTAATAACTTGGGGAAGGCCACACTGAAATGATTTTTTGGGAGTTAGGCCCATTCGGAAATTGTTGGGGTTCAAAGTTGCTGGTAAGGAAAAAAATATGTATACACTCTATATTCTTTCGGTAAGCCTCGCCAGCGCTGTACGGTAAAGTTCGCCACCGGACATGGCTCAAATGAAAGGTAATAACTTGGGGAAGGCCACACTGAAATGAATTTTTGGGAGTTAGGCCCATTCGGAAATTGTTGGGGTTCAAAGTTGCTGGTAAGGAAAAAAATATGTATACACTCTATATTCTTTCGGTAAGCCTCGCCAGCGCTGTACGGTAAAGTTCGCCACCGGACATGGCTCAAATGAAAGGTAATAACTTGGGGAAGGCCACACTGAAATGCATTTTTGGGAGTTAGGCCCATTCGGAAATTGTTGGGGTTCAAAGTTGCTGGTAAGGAAAAAAATATGTATACACTCTATATTCTTTCGGTAAGCCTCGCCAGCGCTGTACGGTAAAGTTCGCCACCGGACATGGCTCAAATGAAAGGTAATAACTTGGGGAAGGCCACACTGAAATGAATTTTTGGGAGTTAGGCCCATTCGGAAATTGTTGGGGTTCAAAGTTGCTGGTAAGGAAAAAAATATGTATACACTCTATATTCTTTCGGTAAGCCTCGCCAGCGCTGTACGGTAAAGTTCGCCACCGGACATGGCTCAAATGAAAGGTAATAACTTGGGGAAGGCCACACTGAAATGAATTTTTGGGAGTTAGGCCCATTCGGAAATTGTTGGGGTTCAAAGTTGCTGGTAAGGAAAAAAATATGTATACACTCTATATTCTTTCGGTAAGCCTCGCCAGCGCTGTACGGTAAAGTTCGCCACCGGACATGGCTCAAATGAAAGGTAATAACTTGGGGAAGGCCACACTGAAATGAATTTTTGGGAGTTAGGCCCATTCGGAAATTGTTGGGGTTCAAAGTTGCTGGTAAGGAAAAAAATATGTATACACTCTATATTCTTTCGGTAAGCCTCGCCAGCGCTGTACGGTAAAGTTCGCCACCGGACATGGCTCAAATGAAAGGTAATAACTTGGGGAAGGCCACACTGAAATGAATTTTTGGGAGTTAGGCCCATTCGGAAATTGTTGGGGTTCAAATTTTGTAGGTTTTTACTATACATTTTTTGGGACAGGTGGGGGCTTTCCATAAATATTTCTATTGATATTTTTTAAATGTTTCTAGCGTTTAGGTTATATTTCTATTGTTTTAAGAAATATTGTATATAAAATACATCTTTAATGTTGTTTAATTGATAAAAACTATATTTTACATAAAGACAATTATGCAACTTACATAAGGGATTATATTCGACAGCTTGAAGGGGTCATAAAACGATTTCCTACGTACTTTTTCACTCCTTTTAACTCTCAATATTTATGATTTTCAAATAAGTTTGAATATTGAACCGACTGCTCACAGCTAGTTGGATATAGAATATCGAACCGGCGACTAACTGCACATATATTAGTTATGTAGAAACTAGATATTTCTATACACATTGACACCAATATGCCGGATTTAGAAATCAAGCTAGTGAGTGCTTTCAGTTACTGACGTCATTTGTGTTGGTTTGTTCAACGTTCACTTCTAAGGCTGAACATCTGTGGTCATTTAGACGTTAAAAAATAATACATTTATCGTATTGGTAGCTAGAATTTCGAAAAAGAAGTGGCTGCTATCATTATTGGTATTTAAAACGAAAAAATCCTTTGAGAATCACTACAAGTCGTGAAATTGTCGAATTCCGCTCTTAAATTACATTTAACTTAGATTTTGAGATTTTTGGAACGTTCGAGTCTGTTGTAGTTTTGAGGTTTTTAGACATATCATCAAAATTGGCTGCTGGAAAAAAGTGGCTGCTATCTTGATTGGCTGCTAAAAGTGGCTGCCAGCTTGAGTCTAGTTAACTTCGGCTATGGATGATCGTAACTCAGACTTGTTATTATATAAAGATGATCGTAACTCACAATTTACGATGTGTTTCGTTCTTTAAATGAGCATTCTATTTAGAAGTCACGATATATTGGTATAACTGAAAACAGTATGATTTTGAAACTTAACAAAATGAGCACTGCAATTTGTCAAAACGAAATGACATAAGGGGGAATTGACAGGCTTATTTGCAAATGTCATCAATATTTTTTTCTTATGAGTAATTTAGTTAAAATTCAAAATGGAATACGTTTGTATGAAGGAAATATAAATTTTATCCTCATTATACAGTTTAAGATTGCAGGCCAAAACTTTCACTGAATATTTTAGAAATAAGTAATCATGTTAGGCATGAAGCTACATTATTTTGATGTGTTCACCTCGGTTTTAGCTTGTTGCCTGGTTTTGTATTTTCTTAATCAAACTATGACTATAAACACATTGGTAGACTACAGAGGCGGATTTAGAGGGAGGGCCAGGGTCCCCGCCCTTTTTGTGGGAAAACTTGGATGATTATATAGGGAATCACTAAAGCATGACTGGAGCGGGGCCCCTCTTAGGCAGTCAGTGCCCCCTCCTTTATGAACATTTCTGGATCCGCCACTGTAGCCTATATTTATCACGGGTAGGCTATTCATGTAATGAA
Source organism: Mytilus californianus (assembly GCF_021869535.1). Lineage (NCBI taxonomy): Eukaryota > Metazoa > Mollusca > Bivalvia > Mytilida > Mytilidae > Mytilus > Mytilus californianus. The sequence goes on along the minus strand of NW_026262593.1, from coordinate 62,897,124 downwards.
GGAAAAGCTGAAATAAATGGTATATACGTTCATATTAGTTTCCAGGTTTTTCAAACCTTTTAATCCTTACACTTACTGTTATATGACACGTGTTATTGTAGTAAGTCGAAAGAAGTTGTTTTAGCCAAAAATATCAATGAATTATTTTATCGAAGGTTTCAATTTCATTTTCATTCAACAGATATGGTTACACTTCTTAATCCTATATCTGTCCGAAATTCCCCTAAAAATATCAGGTTCTCGAAAGGTAATATTATTCTTACGAAGTGTTCCATTGAAAAAAAAATCTTAAATTTTACCAAACTGGTCATTAATATGAAATCTCCAATACCTTATTTATATAAGATATATGAAATCATTATAAAGATATTTACCCCAATGCAATTTCATATAGAACTAGATAAAAAAAAAGTACGAAATCTCGCAAAATCATAACCATTATTGTGCACTTACACGTATACCAATCAATAGGATGTTGCCCTCCCCTACAGTAATCTTCTCTCATTATTATCACAATATAAGCTGATTATGTACACTTTTTCGCATACCATACAGCTCTGTTTATTAGAAAATGCTTCGTTGGAACAGACAGTTACGATCATCTTAAGTAAAAATTACGATCATCGTTGATAAAAATAAATAAAAGTTACGATCATCATCGTGTTTTTTTGTATCTCGATTTTCGTTCTTCTTGTTGCTTATCCATCATGAAGGAAAAAACCTTTGTTGGCAATACTTATAAATCTATTTCTTGACATAATGCAAATCTGAAAATAAGCTGTTAAAATGGAGAAATCGGCCTTATAAAATTTCCCTAAATTTGTGTCCGCCATATTGGGATGATCGTAATTGCAGTTACGATCATCACGTTGACACCAGTGATTCGTATGATGTCATGTTTTGAAATGACGTTACTGCGCCAAAAACGTTAATGGAATTTCGCGAAATTGTAATTTATTTTGATTTTGTACATTTTTCCGACCTCTAATGCATTATTTTTTTGTTATGCCTCAGAATAAGAATAAAGGTTCTGTAGGGTTTTTTTCAATTGTAATTTTTAACACAGCGAAATCGACATAGCGTTTGCACATAGGTTACGACACATGTGGATTTACGTGAGAGGTATATTTTAACAGCCATTATTATGTACATCTCTGAGTCTGCGCTAAGTATAGATATATCGAGAATTTTATCACGGTGTTGTTTACAAAGCGAAAGAAGCACGTCATATTCGAATTACACATTTATTTATATATCGTTATCTTTTACACTATCAAATTACATATTATTCTCATTTTCTACAGATAAAAATGTTACGAAACAAGAGAAAACATGGCACCCTTTTATACGGTTAATATAGTTAATGATCGACTTACAAAGTGACTTGTATTTTTCATAAAACGTAACAATTCATTTATTTTTTGATTCGTGTATTTAAAGAAACATTTTTGTAATTGAACTGGACAGTGATTACACTAACGTTTTTATCTAGAATAATTATTAGTATTGCAACTTATGATTGAACCGTTTGTCGTGATTATACCTAATCGCAATAGAGAAGAATATCCCGCTATAATTTGATCGGTAAAATGGAATACAATTTCCAGCAAATCTTTGCAGAAAATTATATTTTTGTGACTGTATGTAAGTCAGAAAACGCATATTTTAAGGTTTTTTCTTGGTGTACGACAAGAAACACCTACAAGTATGCATTATCTATAACAGGTCACAATAAGTAAAATTCGGCGTCAAAAAAGTTAATTAGTCTTCAAAGCTTTTAATCAATGATCACCGAATGATTCGATTATACTTATAGGTAAGACAATACATGATCACGATTTAGGACGTTTTGAAGCCCGATGCATAAAAGACAATGAGAGTCGGTTGAGAACAAAACGTTTCCACAAAAGAGATGATTTTAGCGTCCCAATTGTGAACTTTCCATTTCTATTTAGCAATATTCCAGCAGCGCCTGCATATGGAGAATGTATCTCTCAGTTGACACGATATGCCTCGGCTTGTATTTCCTATCATGATTTCCATGATAGAGCGTTGCTGCTCAAAAAGAATCTATCAAACCAAGAGTTCCAAGTGGTGAAGTTGAAATGATCCCTTCGTAAATTTTATGGATGCCATCACGAGTTGGTTGACCGTTATGGAATATCTGTTTCACAGATGACAACGGATATGTTCCAATTGTCGTAACCAAAATTAATCCCGTTCCCTTTTCCCAAATGTGACCTACCTAATTAGACTTATCACCGAGTGTGTACTAGAGCAACATGACGGGTACCACATGTAGAGCGGAGCAGGATCTGCTTACCTTCCGGAGCACCTGAGATCACCTTCGGTTTTTTGTGGGGTTCGTGTTGCTAAGTGTTTATTTTTCTATGTTGTGTTTTGTGTACTGTTGTTTGCCTGTTGGTCTTTTTCTCTTTTTTTTTTGCCATGGCGTTGTCAGTTTATTTTCGACAAATGAGTTTGAATGTCCCGTTGGTGTCTTTCGCCCCATTTAATATGAGTTCATTTTAAATGTTTAGATGTTTTATATAATGGATGTTAATCCTTTTTAATGATCATTTAAACAGATGGAATGAAATAACACCAAAAGAGTTTTGTGAGTTAAAAAAGGATAAATTGTTAAAAAAAATAGAGATTTATAAACAACAGTACTCCTGATTCTTTTTTCATTTGCTCCTTTCCTATGGAAATTACCTCAGGGGCTTGTACACTTCGTTCGTGCAGTTATTAAGAATCCACTTTCATAATTAATCTACAATGGAATGTCATTTATGCATAGCATGTATAGTGCATGGAAAGACATGTCCATGAAAAATAGAACGGAAAATACCGATTTTCCATTGGACGAGAAGGGGTTAGTATGTTCTAAAAAATAATCATGTATTCAACACTCTAATATCAATCAGTACACATCCAATGGATTTTGTGTGAAGACGTCATAAACAATGAGAGAAAAACAGGGTCTTATACAATGCCAAAATATCAGTATCGACAGAATGTAGTAAATGTGCATAGCTGTATAGAATGTCTATATTTAGTTCGAAATTAATTTTCATTTTGGTCAAAAAACGGATAAAACAAAAGTACTTTTTCTGGGAAAAGATCGTAGAAATAACGACTTCTGTTTAAATATCAACGGATCCATGACACGATAAACTACTACAGATAAAATAGATACAGACGTTTATGAGGGTCTTGATGGGGTTTACATAGTATACAGAATAATTGGCAAAAAGTGCTGAATAAAAGGAATAGACAAAATAGACAAAAATGATAAATAAAAGAGAATAATGGGGATCCAAAATATAAAGAATAGAGAACAATGGGCAAAATAAATAAAGAATAGAAAATCATGGTATAAAAGATTAAAAAAATAAAGAAATAAAGGACCCCATCAAAATCCTCGTTTTATGCATGCGTATTGGTTTTTTAATAATAATTCATTTGAATGTCATTTACTTTTAAAAACATCACGATGTTTATGTTCAAACCATAAAGGCATGTATGCATGCAAATGACTTAATTAGATTGATAATATAACGCCATTCCTAATCTTTAATTGAGCAATACACTCTTGTTAATTTAAATGAAAGGTTGTCTTTGTTTACATATATCGCATAAATGTTTGTGGGTGTCGAATGAGGAGGAGGATTTCCCATGTGACTAATAATTAGTTTGATATATAAGCAATAAATAACAGATAGTTTAAATCTTAATAGATAAACAAGATGATGCCACTTTAATCGTAATCCGAAACAGTGGATGTCTTTGCGATAGAAATTAAAACTGTCTGTAGTTTGTTGAAGCTGAAGTTAAACTCCGCCTTTTTTCTAAGGATCGCCTTTCCATGAAACTTGATTAAAGTAGGCGATTTATTATTTCAGACAGATAATCTGTAGGGGTTTGTATTGCAGTATAAAAACCTGATAACGTAACATACTTTCAAATGATTTCGTATGCTGTTTTAGGATAGCACTCCACGTTAACAGATGGCGTCCAAAAGTTATGAAGACGAGTTAACGGGTAATGAATTGGCAAATTCGTATACCTTTATACAGATTATACAAGTTGGAAAGGAAAATCTAGGCACTGATGATCAAATCGAGAAGACCGAATCATATATTCATGCATACATTCAGAATGCATTGAATGACCATCCATTAAACAGCTTGCGTCATCCGAACGTACAATTACCGTTCTACGATGCACGACTCGACATTGAAAAAGACGACGTTGTTTCTACGCGCATGTACATGATAAATTTCCAAATTGTGTCTCTTCGATATTGGAACAAAAATGTAAGAAAAAAACTAATGGAAAAATATTTTCAAAAACTACAAACTAATGTCACGACGGCAAGACTTGTGTCAGAAAAAATGGTGGAATCCCTGGCATCCTTTAAACGTGACCCAACTAGCAATGACGCACTTGCTTACAGGGATAAGCCAGAGTTCTCCAATATTCCAGGAGATAACTTTTTGAAAAAAATCCTAAATTATTGGCTGATAGTTCCAAGGACACAATGGGATATTTCTGACGTACTTCACCAGATGTATACGTTTGACATATTCCATCAAGGATTTTTCTCAAAATATGTACATTTCTTTACCATACCAACAAATGTGCTGTTGCTGATGGTGTTTCTTGCTCAGTTCAACATCCCGGCCCTGGGAGAATTACGGTACGGAAATATTTTTGCAGTTAACTTAGCTCTTGTCTTATTTAGCATATTTGGTTTGGCCTACATCATCATAGGTGTCCGTCAAAATAGTTGGGAATGGGGTGTTGCAACGTTCGGTGTTCTTGCTGTTCTTAATGTGGCGGGAAATGTTTGGTACTATAGCTATCGGACCATTGGCAATCGGTGGTATAACCCGACAAACATCTACAGCAATCCGTTGGTATGGAGTTACATTGTGTCTTTCATGCAAACTGCATCCCATTTGGTGGTCCCACAGTTGCCCCCAAATGTTACAGGTAAGAACATTTCATCTTAAATTATACAATTGTTTTGCTATTTTTAAAGAAATTAGAAGATATAATACGGCCACTTTTTATTACACCTTGAACATTGTTGAATTCGAAAATCGAAAACCCTTTAAGTTATAAATCAATCAAGTTCAGCTTTCAAAAATGCAATAGACGTAATACGATATACTAGTAATAGTATAAGGATTCGACACGAAACGAAAAATTTCCCGGCAGAGCCTCGCATTTTTCCCGGTGAATTCTATGCCTCATCCTAAATCATTATTATGTCTAGTCAATACACTAAAATTGTCTTTTTGTAGTATCGTTTTTATTTATATTATGAATACAAATGTATCTTTGATAACTATTGATATTTTCAGCTGTTCTAAGTCTGTTTATCTTAAACGCATTTGAAACATTTATAATATTGAAATTGATTTTAGAAAATTATACGAATGACAATCCCGTCCTCTTTTTCTCAATACATCGAATGAGACTTATCACCGAATGTATACTTACCAGGAGCAACATGACGGGTGTCACTATCTATAAGGATCTGCTTACCCTTCCTGAGCACCTGAAATTGTTGGGTTCGCATTGCTCAGTCTTCTGGACTTTTGATTGTTTTTTTCGTCGTCTTTCGTTTTTAGAAATGGGTTATCAGATTCTCTTCGACTTATGAGTTTTTAATATCCTCTCGATATCATACGTCTTTTTATTTAGTACTCGGAAAGTTTGCGTTCTGTATCTACTGCAATATTAGTATGACTGGTTTTACTAATAAGGATATGAAATTCAATTCTTTTGTTTACTTAGCCTTAAAAGGGGAAATAACTCAGATAGTTTATTTTTTAAAGGAATATACATTATTTTTTTTTTATTTTGTACTACTACAAGAAAGAAAGACCTCGAACTAATTTATAAGAGGAGATAACTCATATAACTATGCAATTCTTATTATATTTACGAAGAAACCACGATGTAACCTACATTTGTTCAATCTATGAAAAAAATTCTGTCATTTTTTGTTTATACCCCATACTAATTTAAAAAAAATTAAATTAGAATGTATATATTTTATGTTGGAAAGACATTCTTTAGGCTTAATGATATTCATGATTACTCCAATTCAGAATATATAATAATTATATTCTACAATTTTAATATATAATTTCTGAAATGTGATTTAAGAAATATATATATTTTGTGTTGACTTTATAAGCTCTTTAAGTTATATTTTTTTTTAATTTTATTCTCGACTTTTATCTATATAATGTATTATACGTAATATTGACGTCTCAAACAAAAATTCTGACTGATAGACGAAAATTACATTTTGTTCATCTTTGAATTTGCTTAAAATGTACATGTCAGGAACCTGTTTCAGTGGTTGTCGTTTGTTGATGTGGTTCTCAAGTGTTTCTCGTTTTTCGTTTTTTATATAGATTAGACCGTTGGTTTTCCTGTTTGAATTGCTTTTCACAAGTCATTTTGAGGACCTTTGTAGCTTGCTGTTTGGTGTAATCCAAGGCACCGTGTTGAAGACTGTACTTTGACCTATAATTGTTTACTTTTTACACATTGTGACTTGGATAGAGAGTTGTCTCATTGGCACTCATACCACATCTTCTTATTTCTATGTAAGGTGCTCTTGTCGCGATATAGCCTTTTTGCGAGGGCGCAAATTTAATCAGTCATCAATCAAACATGAAATCATCATAAAGTCGCTACGTATAGTGCAACTGAATAGCAAAATGCAACATTTTTACATAGTTAAGGATGTTCGCTCCTCTTGCTTTTGAATCTTTGCCAGATATTCGGAATCCTCTGGTTTTATCCATGTAATGCCATTAAAAATTTTGCCCGCTAACCCCTACTTTTCTTTTCATTATTTTATTACATATAGTCCAAAAAGCCAAATTATGAAAATCTTATAAAATCCTTGTATGAAAACTCTAGAGAAAATCATTTCCCGCCAATTTTTCAAAGGCTTATATCTCGAAACCTATTCTTTCTGTAACTATGCCGTTTTTCATAGACAATATTCCATGAGGGTCTGGATGAGGTTTACTGAATAGAGAAAAATTGGTAAAAAAAATAAAGAATAGAGAAAAAAGGCAAAAATATTAATAATTGTGAATAAAGCTGTACTAAACTATAGAAATAGAGAGAAATAGGGAGGGATGACCCAAAAAAGAAAAAAGGAAATAGAGATATAATTTAAATGACCTGAAGTAAAATAAAGAATATGAAAAAAGTCTATATAATAATTCTATCTTTAAATCTCACAAAATCAAGAAAAGTTGTGACAAATTCAGCAGACACTATCAAAGACCTGGTATCTACATCAAAGTGCCTAAAGACCAAATACAATGAGATATAACGTAAGACAACCACTGACGATATTCCTGGCTTGTGGCTGGCATATTAAATATCTATTTTTTTCAGACACAAAGTCGTACCCTTTTTATTTCAATTAGGTTCGCTCTGGTTTAGTATCAGATGTGTATGTCTGTGTTTATATCTTCTAGATTAAATTCAAGATGATTTTTATTTGCAAGTGTTATTTATAGATATAGATATAGATTTTGGTTAACATGTATTCGTATCTTATGAATGCAAACTCAAATATTATTTTTATTATTCTCAAATACCAGAAAGGATCAGTTAAAGAGAAGGTTTGTTTACCACAAAGTTCTTAATATCGTTTATCACAAAAGACATTTTTACCGATACAATGCAAAAAGAAACTCCATATTAAATCAACTCTTTGATCAGCATTTACATATATTTGTACATTGTAAACTTTAGTTTAATATCAGAATGTATTCGAAATTATTTTGAATATTCTAAAGATTTGCGATATATTTGAACAATATCCATTATTTCAACTTTTATGGAAGTGAAAATACAAAATGTACGTTTTCATTTTCAATTTCAGCTGCAAACATAGTTAATATATTATTTATTGTTTATTTTGTTTTCTATCTTATTTGTAAACTTGACCTTAATAAAGTGGGAGAAATTAGGGACAATAAAACCATAAGTTAAAGAAAAACAAGATAGACAACACTGTGTCTAAAAGAAAAAAAGACGAACAGACAGACAGTCAGACAGTCTGCAAACTCCGAAAACTAAAGATTGCGTACCCCGACCGAAAAAAAAGGAGCCGAGCTTTATAATTTGTATTGATATCCGACGTTTCGGTTCTTATACATCCTTGGCTTTCAAATATTCGGCTTTGGGCGTTCCTGATTAACGTAAATCCAGAAAAGCGCTTCGGACACATGAAATTTAAAAGATTTCCTTTCATTTTATAATAAGTATCCATTTTCCTTTCAGGCACTCATTACTGGGAATCATCTAGTTTGTTCTTCACAATGAAGAGAAAGACAAAAGAATCAACAATCAAACACATATCATTCGTATGCCTCTCTGTAATTCTGTTTCCGGTACTGTTTGTTTTTGATGAATGGGTTTCATCACCACGTTTGTTAGGCACTGAGGTAAGATCTTAACATATTCAATTACTGGAAAACACTATTAAATACATAAATGCACGTGATGTTGGCTAAATTATTTATTTTTGTCTTTCTCTTCATTGTGAAGAACAAACTAGACTAATCAACACCTTCTATTAACAAAAATAAAGATATTAATCAATAATGTCCAAAGAAGAAATATAAATGTTGGAGGATAAACATACTTGCATGACATCTAACGCCCGTTAATGCCAACAAATTAAGCTAAGACTAGTATACAATAAAAAAGAATAAAAGAGTCAATGGCGGCTCTAAACCTTACCGGGTTTTTACAGGATTTTTCATCTTTTCCACACTACATCCGGGTCACCTTCAAACAATATACGTTGACAATACACATGATAGACCATGATACACTACTTATCCTGCAATCAACTAACTATAATCGTACAAATAACACATCTTTGATCTATTAATATAATATGTAAATATCGTCTAATGTTCAGGACGAGAACAAACTACCATCAAATCCAATTGGTTAGTTATGCAAATTGGTCGATCGGGATAAAGAATGGGAATATGACTGCCACTGGAAAATATCAGGGACGTTGGATAAGTAAATTTTGATTTGCAACATGCTACATGTCATCAACTAACCGTTCACATAGTTGTTGCAAGTATTCTTTAACGTGCAGAGAGCTTGGCACGCTCCTTACTCGAAACATCCCCCCCATTCCGCTTACCAGATGTGGCTGAATATTTAAACATCCTGCAAAGCCAAACAAACGCCCTTTTTAGCATCGGTTTACTGCCGGATGGGAGAAGTTTAGAATGGTCATATTTCAATACTCCAAAAAATCAGACAACTATTGGAATTAAAAAAATAAACGTTTTTGCGTCAATGTTAAATTTCAGAATAAAAACAATGAACTGAATTTATCTGAAATATCAAATAATAAGACTAGTACTTGCTACCTGCCTTGCTTTCCTTCCTGCTTCTAAAGCTCGTTCAACTAAATCATATATCTATATTTACGTTACGATTTTCTGAAAATTTAGAAAGGTTTTCCTTTTTGATTGAAATCAATTAGGAAAATGATGGTTTGATGAATAGCTATAGACGATCCTTGCATCTGTAAAAAAGACCGGAAGACCAGTCTACAATATATGAAACCATTCATATAAGCAATAAGGTAAAAAAAGAAACAAAAAACTATCACAGCGACAACTACTAACAAGGACAAGACCTTTCACTGAAGACAACAAGAGAACCAGGAAGAAAATCACAAACAAGAATAAAAACAAATCCAGAATGGACTAAACCTGAAACAGTACAGTTTGACGCAAATTAACAACAAAATCAATATTGAACACATAGATAATTGAGGATATTCAAATGACTCTAAAGTTTAAATGTCCCCTTAAAAGTGCAATTGTTTTTAATTTAAAAAAAACATTTCCTGGAGAAAAAAATGATTGTTCTTTTTCTCAGAACATCAAACTCTGTAACCAGACACAATTTATACAAACAAAAACAAAAACACAACTTTGGTATACAGATGATTTTAGAAGTATTTGTATATTTTAGGTTCTATACATTATGACGGGAATCGGATACAGACCAAAGTATTTTCAAAGGTATTTCAGAGTAGTTGAAAAGGCTGTTCTTCATGGTAACCCGATTATCGACCGATTTCCTACAAGCTACAAAGATATCCGATTCGCTACAGCTGGACCGATACAATTTAAGGAAGAGAACGGATTCATTTCAGAAAATACATCGCTAAAATCGTCAGCAGACGACTGATAGTTATGTACCGGACACATGTGCTATAAAGGAAAAAATCAAATATCCGATTTAAACAGTGACAACTACCAATTATATTTTCTTTTTGCTTCGTTTTATTATTTTATTATTGATATTTACTGTAAAATAACTTTTTGTTGTGATACATATGTTCCAGAAATTAAAGATGTTTTATTTATGTTAATTACAACTTGATTTATGTTTTCGAACCGTTGGTGGTTAAATTTTACTATTGAATAAAAAATTTAAAAAAACATGCACAAAAAGAAAAAAATATCAAAGTCCACTATTAACATCGCCAATGCCTTAACATTGATTGATTGATTGATTGGTGTTAAACGCCACTTTCAACACTTTTGTGCTATTTCGTGGCGGTCAGTTTTTATTGGAGGAGGAAGCCAGAGTGCCCAGAGAGAACCACCGACCTTCGGTAGGAAAACTAACAATCCTAGTCAATTAAGATTGGAGTCGAGTGCACCTGCCCCGTGCGGGATTCAAACTCACAACCTCAGTGTTGACAAGCTATTGATACAGTAGTTTGACTACTTAAACCACTCATCCACCGAGGCCCCACAATGCTGTTACAAATTAGTATAATACTAGTATTTGAAAGAATTGTACTTATAAAATGACAAATCATTTATTTTCTTGGAATTGATGTGGGTATAATATAAACGTCTGCTGCCGATTTCTGCGCGCATGACACTGGCATGACCTTTCTCAAGGTCTAGAGTTTCGGGAGCTATTAATCCAAAACAGTCACAAGACAGGAGCCTGTAGTTGTTCTGTGGTTTCTTCATGTCGTGGTCTTTTATAGCTTGCTATGCGGTATGGGTTTTGCTCATTGTTAAATTGTAAGGCAGTACGGTGACCTATAGTTGCTAACTTCCCCGTCATTTTGTCTCTGGTGAAAAGTTGTTTCAGTGGCAATAATACCCTTTCACTTATTTCATAGTAGCATGGCCTAAATAGAACTTAAATAGGAATAAAAGGAGATGTGGTTATATGGGTCAATGAGACAGGAAACCAACTACATAAATTGCCGCTAAATATTAACTAGTGGTAAGCATGCAGTCTTTAACAATAGACAGATGTCTATATAATATGATATGTCAAGCTCTAAATCGTCCCGAGTATATTTGAGTTTTGTGACTAAATTTAATATCTGACATGTACATCCGGTTGCCAAAATAACAACAAATATTAAGATCATATGACATACATTTTGGTCGCCAACTATTGACAAAGGAGGGACGAAAGATACCAGAGGGACAGTCAAACTCATAGATCGAAAACAAACTGACAACGCCATGGCCAAATATTAAAAGACAAACAGATAAATAATAGTACAGATGACACAACATAGAAAACTAAAGACTAAGCAACACGAACGCCACCAAAAACTGGCGGTGATCGCAGGTGCTCCGGAAGGGTAAGCAGATCCTGCTCCACATGCACCCGTCGTGCTGCTTATGTTATTACAAATCCGGTAAATAGTCTTAATTCGGTAGGTCACATTCGTGAAAAAGGAAGGGTATTGTAGTTACGACATAAGGAACATATCCGATATCATCTGTGAAACGGTTATTCCATAACGGTCAACCAACTCGTGATAGCGTCCGTAAAATTTACGAAGGGATGATTTCAACTTCACCATTTGGAACTCTTGGTTTAATAGCTTCCTTGTGAGCAGCAATCCTCTATCGAGGAAATCATGATAGGAAATACAAGCCCGGGAATATCGTATCAATTGGGAGATATATACGCCGTATGCAGGCGCTGTTAGAATGTTGCTACATAGAAATGGAAAGTTCACAATTGGGAAGCTGAAATCATCTCTTTTGTCGTAAAGTTTTTGTTTTCAACCGACAAGGTTCCAGACCTGGGACAGGCAGATATGACATTGAGTTATTCCTCTTTCCTTTAATAAAGTTTAAATAATCCAAGGTTTTTATTTTGTAAATAAACAGTTTGTGCTAAAGTCATGACAGTAATTTTAGGTCATATTTTGGAAATATTTGACTTTCATTCAAATGTGGCGGGGTATATATATCAAATATATCTAATTTTTAATGTAGTTTGCTAAATTTTTCAGTATCTGTCCACATAAAACGTACAGCAGCAATGCAAACCCCGTTTCTGCTTTAGTATATTGAAAATGTTGTGTACATCCAACCATTGTGTTTTCCACAAATACATGATACATGTAACGCATTCAACACATGGACAAGACAATCAAACAAATAGTGGGTACTAGTAATTGAAATGAAAGACAACATGCACACTCGTGAATTAAATAGTGGGGAAGATAATAAAATAGTATCAGTATCTTCTTACATACAGTAAATCTGCAATGTCAAATTTTGACGACCTTTGGGAAAAATATTGTTTCAATTTGTTACAGAAATTCAGTATAAATAAACAAGTTTTCATCTGATTATGATTCACTGAGTTCAAGACATCAACCAAAGGATCTTTTCGCTACAAGCTTCTGTGTGTAGTGTCTGTCCGTAAATTAGACGAAGAAAGGTTCAATCAGGAACAATAAAAAAAAAAGTATAAGAAAAACCGACAATACCATGGCAAAAAAAAGGAAAAACGACGAAAAGGTAAAAAAAAATGAAAAATAAAAAATGTGGCATGATTGCCAATGAGACAAGTTGAACTATCTATCAGAGCCCACATAAAAATCAACAAAACTCTACATGGACAACTAAAGTCTGAGCAACACGAATCCAACCAAAAAGTGGGGGTGATCCCATGTGCTGATGAAACAATAAATTAAGCAGGTCCTGCTTTACAAGTAGCACTCGTCGTGTTTCTCATGGCTCATGGACTTTGTAATTTACTTTTCGGTGATTTAGCAATCGAGGAAAAGAGGACAGAATTGTGGATGCAAAAATTGGAACATATCGGCTGTCATCAGTAACACAAATATTCCATATTAACGGTAAAAAAAATCATGATAACTTCCATTTGAGAGAAATAAGAAACTCATCTAAAGATCAAATACTAGTAACTGTTTAATTGATTAACAGTTGTTTGATCTGTAGATGAGAGAGAAATTAGTTAATAAAAGTACATGTTGTTCTTTGTGATCTTAAATCAAATAACTTTCAATGATATATTTATACCACTAGTACTTCAAAAACTGTTTTAAATAACACCTTGGTATTCTCGTTTAAAAAGTATTCAAAGACATATTTTGACATATAGACGTTTAATGTTTTTATGTTGTTGGGTTACTGTCTCTTCGACATGTACCTGAATCCTCCTTTTTTCAAAATTTTATATATCTAATAAATTAAGATCACATTTACATTTTTAACAAGGTTTTCCGAAGAAAAAAAATCAAGTCATTAGTCAAGTTTGATATTTCCGATTGTCACTTTAAATTTATTGTTCAGGAGTTATGGTCCTTGGTAGATATGAAAATTACACTAATTTGCGTTTCCGCCGTGCAATTACTTATAAACTGTCAAGTCAATGCTTTACAAATTTTAATATGTTGTAACTGATGACAAAATGGAAGTCAAGTTGTATATCCTTTTTTTTTTTTTTTATCTTTTACCGTTCAGGTGAAAGTACAGATCTTAAAGTCAACTAAAATAAGTTATAAACTGCTTGTCATTGGTGAGTTTCGTAAGGGAAAATATTCGATAGAATTATAGAAGTCATCTTATGTTTTGGCATGAAGATTTTTGAAAATAAATAGATATTAAATTTAAAACCCTTCTGCCCCTATTGAAAAATAGTTTGTTTTTATTAAAGTCGAAAAACCTGTTTTCCAAAGACAAAGCTCATGCCCTGACCCCTTTCACACACGCACAAAAGATATATGGTCGGTATCTATGTGGAATTTGTCTTAATTTCTTGTTTCAAATTAACCTCGATTACTGATTCGGGAAATGTATCAGCCTCTCTTTTTGGGGAAAAAAGGGGTGGGCAAGATAACTTAGAAACATATTGCTACATGATTCTTTTGGCTTTTTTTTAATCAGTAATGTTTATATTCAGCTTGTTGACCACATAACAAGGCATCATCTTGGTACTGCAGACTAAATAAAACATAAGTGTTTGTCCTTTGAAAAACTTCCGATCAAAACTGTTATTCCGATACCAAAGCGTAGAAATCAAATATCATCAATGTCTATGAGTCCCTATTACTGTGATTATTATTCTTTTTTACAGCAAAGACAGGACATAACGTTTCAGCTTCTGATCATACAGTGTTTCAACTGAATAAAACATAGTCTCTTATACAGCCAACCAGTCTCTTTTTCTCACGAGATAATATGATTCATTTATTAGTTGTAATGGCTTTAGACTAGCTTTCAGTAACTGCGAGTTCTCTTAGATGTGTCCTTTGTGTCTTTTAAATTTATGTAAGTCGTTGTTTATGCTTTGTGTCTATCTAATGATTCAAGTTTTTACCAACCGTGTTTTACATTTTATTCTTATGATATGCTGTAAACATGTTTTACCAAGGCACATTCTTTATGTCTATGTGCCTTCTCAACGATGGGTCAAATAGTCGGCCAGGAGAAAGTCGCAGCCAGATTGAGGCAATTTTCTTAAAAAAAAGAACACTCTTAAATCAAAATTAACGGGTAGATCAGACTCGTTAGCCTTAGAAGGCATCTATCTGTTGGATAGAAAACCATAAGCAAATAACCCTGGTCGACCAGGTTGGAGGTTGAGCTAGGGCGTAGCATCCCCTACTCATAAAACGGCATCTGGTTCCGGAAACAAGCTTGCCCTATGTGCCTCCGGGATTAACAAGGACTAGGAAGGTAGGTAGGTGCCTGCCCAAAGTCAGAATCTTGTAATTTAGTGGTTGTCGTTTGTTGCCGTCTGTTTATCTTTTTTTCCTTTGTTGTTTTGTAATAAATCAGGCTGTTTGTTTTCAATTGTTTAACATTTGTCATGTCGGAATCATAATGTAGCTGATAAAGGGCATGGGTTTTGCCCATTGTTGAAGGCCGTACTGTGACTGATTTTAATACTTACATTCACATCATTTGGATTATGGTAGAAAAATGTCTCATTGGAAATTCTCCTTATATCTATACATGTACTAGACCGTCACATTGAGCCGAATTTCTAGCATACTAATTCATAAGCTATCAGTCTGCAAGAAGACATGTCGCCCTTCTCGAACAAATTATTCTGACTCCGAACGGACCAGTTTTTGCTCTTACTCCAAAATGCTGCGTGCTTGCCTTAGTGGATAAGCAGTAAAGGCGGTTATGAAAGCTAAAAATTTGATTGTGTATACGTATCTTTGTTTTTATTAAGTCAATGCATTAAATCGGTACAGAAAAGAAAAACATAATTTTATTATTTGTGTTTGTAATCGAATATTTCATTACTATATTTTTTCAAGACAGGACAATTTTTAGTTTCAAAATTCCGACATCAAAGATGTCAAAGTTTATTGATATAGAAAAAAAATTGGTTTACATATTCTGGCAAAGTTAACTCCTTAAATAATACAAGTTCCAATAGTGCATTTTTTTAATATTTGGTTTTTTGGTTTTGAACTCCAAAACTGCACTTTTTGTTGAATAATCTTACTGATTAGATTTTATTTTTCAATTTAGATATTTGATTTTTTTACTGATTTTATAGAGCCTACACGAATGAGTAAAAGAAAGGCAAATTTATCATTGTGGCTACAAAGTGTACTAGGATATGGAATATGGTGTGGATTTACGACACTGGCACAAAAATACTTTTGAAAAACAAATTCAGTGATTTATAAACCACTTCATTGCCTTGGACCCCTGTGCATACATTTAATGGTATATTGATGATTACAGATATTCATGCTTCCATATAATGTTATATTGTGTCATGTACAATGTCGTTCTACAAAATACATACTTCTGAATTATACCAATTCAAAGAAACCAAATTGTATATTTATAAAACAATTCCATTTTTCAAATATAAGCAAACTTTAAATATCATTTAATGATATATCCCGAAAATGAAATATAATTGTTATCATTGCTGAATATTCTATAACTCCCAGTACTTTTCATTGAAACAGTATCTCTCTTTTCCAAGCTAAGCAAAACGTCAAACGATCCAGTATCATAACTTGTATGCATCAGACTCGAAAACTTTATAGAGCCGTTGTGAAATAAACGAATGTATAATGTATTGCTTTCTGACACCACTACAGATGTGAAATGATAAAGACCGGATCGTGGCGCTGTAAATACTCCAGTATTTGAATTATATCCATTTCCTATATTTGTCCATACTTTGTCGAAATGCACAATTGTACCAGAAGATAAAGATTGCGATGCGGATCGGTATGCTGAGAAAGCAATGACGTCATTATTCGCCATCATCTTGCTAAAATCTGTTTTGAGAAGAAAAAATACAGTTACTAACTAATAGTTTAAAACAATGAAGGAAAATCGATGGAATCTTTTATTTTTCACAATATAGAATGTTTATAATTATGCCAAATAGCTAAGGATGAGAATCTTTCTGATAAGTTTTGATGTCGCAAGAGAAAATGTCTGGCGCAATAGAGCCTGCATGTAGTGTAACGTCAAGAGTCGCAAACTTGGTTAACTGTGACAGAGTCTTAAAAAGGGACGAGGTCCTTTAGACAGCAACAAATATTTTTAATTTGTATGTCCTTCAATCAGTTATAATCATGATAATGAGGGTTCATTGGAGTCTTGTTAACACACGCGTTAATTGAATTCTTAGTTATTTGTTCCAACTACTATTTAAATATATACCATAATTATATACAATGTAGTTTACTTAAAGATGAAAGAGAAAGAAGAAAATATGTATCAATAAATTAAGAAATTCAACAAATACTGTCAAATTTTGCAAGATTATTTCATTTTCGTTTTTTATATTCATTAGACTGTTGGTTTTCCTGTTTGAATGGTTTTACACTAGTCATTTTTGGGGCCCTTTATAGCTTGCTGTTCGGTTAGAGCCAAGGCTCCGTGTTGAAGGCCGCACTTTGACCTATAATGGTTTACTTTTACACATTTTGACTTGGATGGAGAGTTGTCTCACTGGCACTCATACCACATCTTCTTATATCTATTAATATCAAAATAAAATAAAGACCTGCAAATCGTGAATTAAAAATAAATCTTACCTTCTCGCTGTTGTACAATCAAGTCTCGAAATGTCTCATTGGAAATAGTTTGGAAGTGTTCAACAATATTATTGAAAGAATTATTGAACTGTTCTTGATCCCGCAAGATAGTAGTCTGCATTGATTTAAATTCACTATCTCTTGTTTGTTCAGCTTCCTTAAGTTGCTGCGCGTTAGACGTCAACGATTGGGACATATTACTCATCTGTTCCTCAAAAATGGCAACTTTGTTATTGATCTGTATTTTGAAATGTTTAGTGTTTCGTCGTTTGAGTCCATTTTATCTTCAAATTGTGATAACTTTGTTGAAATTGAATCTTCCCATATTTTCATCTTCTCATTAAAAATTTCCATCTTATGCTCCAACCGAATAAGTTTTTCCAAAATGATATTTTGAACAAGTAAGCATTGTTTCTGCCTCGGAACTTATTGTAAAACTTAAAGTGTCAGTAAACAGAGCACAAAGGCTTATAACAAAAAAAGTTTCCATTTTGACTAATTTGTAAGCTGTGTACCAAACGATATCTTCTGCTTATATACATGTACATCCAAACATTAGAAGTATTCCAGGTATCTGTAAAATGCTTACACACTTGTGGTCTGAATGCAATGAATTGCTCACAGGGTTTCACAGTGAACAATGTACCTTTACAGTTTAAAATAAAATGCAGAATTGTTTTGTTTTGTTTCTCATCGGATGCATACATGAGTAACATGTGGGGTGACTAAAGCGACGCATGGAGTTCTGGAGAACATCATTGTATGCCCGCTTCACCAAAAACCTAGTTTTTGGTAGGATTCGTGTTGCTCGTTGTTTTATTTCAATGAAGTGTTGACTTTTCGTCGTCATTTTTGCTCATTGTATTGTCTCCCCTTCTTCGACATCTTTTGATTGCTCCTTTTGTATCATTTCTCGATCTGTAAAGTGATAAAAGATCTTAAGTTATTACATGGTGATTACAAAAGATGCGTTTAATTGAATCTTGACAATGAAAAGGAAGACGTACATGTACATATTGATATATAACACAACCTAAATTAAAGTAGAAAGACTTAGAGACAGTTTTTTTAAGTAAGATAGATTTCATTCAATGTAAAATCTTATTGAAGCTTGTAAAATGTGATAAAAATTAATATGAAGTTAAAATAAGTATGTTGTCATTCTGATAATTGATGAATGTTACTATTATTGGCTCAAATGGTTCTTGATACAGGTGAGCAAACTTCAGTTCGTTTGCATCATACCTAAGTTAACTGTTAAAGTCGTCATATGTTATATCATAGATGTCATATTATCTATTTTCTTGTCCACACATTTATCAAATGAATTGTTCTCTAGTATTTTAGAATAGAAAATGTAATATGTTGATGTTTGTTTGGGTTGCTATAAAAACATTATAATACGCCATGAACTGATGTTTGATGTTTTCAAATGGTTCTATAGTGTTTATGTAACATGAATGTTATGAGTTTATTTTAAGGGAAAACATACATGTAATATATAGGAAGGCAATTCTTCTAACTAAGCTACATGTATCGTGTCATGAATAAACTGGATTGTTGCATACGCGTCAGTATTGAACTGGATTGAAATATCTCGGCTATTTTGTCCAAGGTTATGGTTGACTTTCTGATATTGTTTTACATCTCACCCCATTTTTTATTAATTTTGTATTTACATTGTGTCATAGATCAAATTTATGCGTTCAGTGTATGTTCACTTGTTTTTTTAAGTATGTTTTTTGATTGAGTTAAGCCATTTCAATTGATATTTTATAATGTGTCTTTCTATGTTGTGATGTTACACTATTGTTTCAGGTTAGGGTGAAGGTTGGTGCCTATTAAAATGTTTAAACCTGCTGCATTGATTGCACATGTCCTAATTCAGGAACATGAGGTTCAGTGGTTGTCGTTTGTTGATGTGGTTCATAAGTGTTTCTCGTTTCTCGTTTTTTATATAGATTAGACCGTTGGTTTTCCTGTTTGAATGGTTTTACACTAGTCATTTTTGGGGCCCTTTATATCTTGCTGTTCGGCGTGAGCCAAGGCATCTTCTTATATCTGTAATCATGAAATTCGATTGGTTAAAGTGACAGGGGACATGAGCCCTTATCTCCTGTGAAAAAAAGACGAGGATCAGAATGGTAAATAATGTTGAAATCAGGGTACTCCGGTCAAAATGTATAATATGATTTTTATTCCGACATCACAGTGGATATGGGCTCCTATTCCATTTCTGTACTATATATTCCGTTCGCCTGCTAAATAATTTGATGTAATAATGTAGTGCATAGAGTGTAGCAATTTTATCTGTGACCGCGTGTAATGAATGATCTGCAAAGGAAGTTGAACATTCAAAAATAATAAGTACTGCTGTAAGCATTGAATTAATGTTAAGTTCTGTATCCGTATTTAGTTTCAAGATCTTTTTTAAATTGTAAGTATGATGAAACATTGGCAGCTATCGATATAAGACAGTAAAAAGAAATATTATTCAAATACCAATTTCGCGAATTCACATTCAGAAAAAGATTTAAAAAATCGAATTTCGAAACTATATGATATTTGTATTTAGGATAACAATTGAATACGGTGTTCTGTTTTTTTTTAAATTAAGAATATTTCCAAACGCATAATTTTCTATAAAAATAAATATTTCGACGATTTTAGGCAGTCAAACAATGTTGAAGTAATCCAGCTTATTTGCATACATTATGGCAACATCAAGAACAATACAAATCGATAATCGTTTATCCTACGTCGGTTCAAACTACAAACGTTTTTTTAGAGGTCGGAGGACGCCCTTGTCTTGATTGCTGATAACAACTTCAAAAGCTTGGTACATGTACATTAAAACCTTGGTCGATAAAATCCTGAACAACACATTCAGATTTTATGAATGTTATTAAAATTCTGGATGATTGAGTAACTTAAAAAAAACCAAAGAAACGCAACATGATAACTATGCAACAATGTATATTTTATTTTTTTACAAAAACTGAATTCAAAAAGGGAAATCATTGCTTATTATTTAGTATCTGTAGAAAGATTTTGAATGCTAAATCTTGGCATGCAGTCAACCGCAACATTTTCATGATTTGGAACAATGCCTGTGGAGCGCCTACATATATATATATATATATATATGAAACGATGTTCATGAGCAAATCAAGGTCATGTTGATAGTTTTTAATCTATTAACATCAGGTTTTATGAAACGGATTGACTTTATTGCGGTGTTAGAATCCAAATGACGTATCACTATATATTATGTATTACTCTGCTATATGGAATTTTGCTATTGCGGTCAGGGAGTCCAAGAATGTAAATGCTTGACGATGGAATGTTCATCGCAGAACAATTTCACGCCTTTTAAGCAGTACCATTAAGACAATTCACAATCACCTGATCAAACCTAGACTTGGATCCAGATTGCTTTACGTTGACACAAACCTGAGACAGCAACACGGAAACACATTTATCGTTTTGGATCATAAGATTGAATCAGTGATGAATATAGTATTATGTGTCAATGTAGAGATGCCATTATATGTGTATACAGACTTCGAAATGAATGTTTCGTCGCAAGAATGCACGATACAAGCTGTGAAATTCGGCGGAGGCAGTGATATGATTAGGAGATGTGTGTCCTACATATAAAGAACAAAGTTTGGTTTACATCCGGGCAACTTTACTGATTTGCAGTATCGAGATAAATATTTGCACTCTAATCCTCCTATTGGTGCGAAAGTGAAGTCTTTCAGAATAAAAGAGGTTTAAGAAATGAATACGATTTTAATTTTTTTTAGCAAATGAGTTATTTCTAGAGCGCTTAATTTTTGGTTCTGTATGATATTATTTACAACAGTTCACAAATGCAGGAGTTAAACAGTCCTTATACAGATGTGAATTATTTTATTTTGGAGTTTGATTGGGCCTCAATATTTCAAATACGTATTTGAATTTTTTTCTTTTTTTTTTTTTTAGATTTTCAAAGTTCAAAATTGGTTTTTAAATTAATAGATAAGTACGATTTATTTTTTCAAATATTTATAAAATCACTAATTAAATTAAATAATAGATAAATTGTTGGTTATCCAACAATGAAGTTTTATAAAAGTCGAAAAGCCTGTTTGTCCAAAGACAAAACTTCTGCCCCCAACATTCATACAAACGATAAATGGTCGGTACCTAAGTGGCATGCAATAAATTCTTGTGCCATATTAACCTCGCCTAATGGCTCGATAATTGCAACAATCTCTTAACCAGTATTATTTTAAGGGGCAAATACAACTTAAAAGCATGATGCATGTATTGCTACATCCTGCTTCGTTTTTAATAATTATTATTACATTCAGCTTGTTGATCACATAACGAGGCATCTCCTTGGTATTGCGACATTAATAACACAAAAGTTTTTGTCCATTTAAAAAAAAAATCCGATAAAACTTGTCATTCCGATATTAAATCGTAGAAGTGGAATATCTTTCTACGAGATCTTGGTTGTTAGTCTTTTTAAAATATCAAAGACAGAACATAACATTTTAGGTTCTCATCAATACATGCAGTGTTTAATTTGAAACAAGTTCTGGTCTCTTAGGTTTCAACTCCTCGAGATAAAGTTTACCTTAGAGGGATATGGCTATTATTTCTAGGTCCTTTTTGGTCTTAAAGCTCTTCAAATACATCATTGGCTTTTAAATATACAGCGTTGTGCGTTCCTGAAGAAGGTTATTTCAGCGCTTCGGACGCATATATAAAGTGTTGTTTTCATATTTTATATAGCCAAACATCCTCTTTTTCTCCCGAGAGAACATGATTTATTCATAAATTGTAATTGGCTTTGAACTAGCTTTCAGTAACTGTGAGAACTCTTAGAACTACCCTTTGTGTCTTTAGTATTCATTTAATTTTATTCGTTGTTTGTGCTTTGTGTCAATCTTATGAGTCAAGCTATTTCAGACAGACTTATGAAACACTGCTGTCCCTGGTTAGAGTAGAGTTGAGCGGCCACAAACAAGTATAACCCGGGCACATTCATTATGTCTTTATGTGACTGCCCCAAGTCAGAAGCTTGTAATTAAGGGGGTTGTCTGTCTTATTTGTTTTCGTTAATTGAATCGTAAATCAACCCGTTAGTTTTCTCATTTGAATTGTATCACATTTTTGTAATATCGGGACCTTGTGTAGGTAACTGATAGACATGGTGTTTGTTCATTGTTGAAGACAGTAAGATGACCTTTTATAGCTTATTACATTCACATCATTTTGGCTCTGGTGGATAGTAGTGTTTTGGATATACTACTTATTCTTATATATGTACTATTACGACACGTTCAACCGGAATTTCTTACGTAACAGTTCACAAGCTATCAGTTTACAAGAAGACATGTCACCCTTCTTGAACCCATTATTCTGACGCCGAGCGTACCAGTCTTCGCTCTTACTCCGTAATGACGCGTGCCAGCAGATAAGCAGGAAATACCAATTATCAAAAGTTTTGTTTGACCCGGATGTAGGTCAAACCTAGCTGTGATCTCAATCACGCAAGGTGAGTACTCTACCACAAGACCACCTAGGCGGTAATGAAAACTTAACAAAAGTATGTGTATCGTTCTACCACGTAGTCGCCGTGGCGGTATTGAAAACTTAACATAAGTATGCGTATCTTTCTACCACGTGACTACCGAGGCGAGGCGGTAATGAAAACTTAACAAAAGTATGTGTATCGTTCTACCACGTGATCGCCAAGTCGGTAATAAAAACTTAGCATAAATATGTGTATCTTTCTACCACGTGACCAACGAGGCGGGGTAATGAAAACTTAACAAAAGTATGTGTATCGTTCTACCACGTAGTCGCCGTGGCGGTATTGAAAACTTAACATAAGTATGCGTATCTTTCTACCACGTGACCACCTAGGCGGTAATAAAAACTAAACATAAATATGCGTATCTTTATTTTCATTAAGTCAATGTATCAAATCGGTACAGAAAGAAATATGTAATTTTTATAATTTGGATTCGTAATCTTATTACCGCATTGTTTCAAAACTGGCAATTTTACTTTCAAAATTCCGACATCAAAGATGTCAAAGTTTATTGAATATTGACTAATTTGGGTCAAATTATTTACACATCTTGCAAAATTTAGTAATAAAATAAAAAAAAGTTCCGAAAGTGCATTTTTTTATATACTTTGGTATTGTAGTTTTAAACTCCAAAATTGCACTTTTTGTTAAATAATTTCACTGATTAGTGATATGTTTTTAATTAAGTTAATTGTCGTCTTTACTGATTCTATAGATTCTTAACGGACGAACAATAGAAAGGACAATTTATTGTTGTTGCAAAATGTATTAGGATATGAATTATAGTGCGGATTAACGACACCGACATAAACATACTTTTGAAAAACAAAATTTAGTGATTTATAAACCACTTCGTTGCTTTTGTAAACTGTGCATGCATTTTATTCAATGTCGTTCTACAAAATACATTTCTAAATTATATCAATACAAAGAAACCATATTGTACATTTTTAAAACAATCCCATTCTTTGACAAAGCAATATCAAATATCTGCAAATACTAAATATTACTTAATTATATATCCCGAAAATGAAATATAATTGTCACTAGTGCTGTGTACTACATAATTCCCAGCACTTTTAATTAAAACAGTATCTCTTTTTTCCAAACTTAGCAAAACGTCAAACGAACCAGTATTATAATTTCCATTCATGAAACTCGTTAATCTTTTAGAGCCGTTTTGAAATAAACGAAGATATATTCCATTGGTTTCTGACATAACTACTGATGGATGTGAAATGATAAAGACCGGTTCGTGGCGCTGTAAATATTCCAGTATTTGGATTATATCCATTTCCTACATTTGTCCATACTTTATTGAAATGCACAATTGTACCAGAAGATAAAGACTGCGATGCGGATCGGTATGCTGAGAATGCAATGACGTCATTCTTCGCCATCATCTTGCTAAAATCTGTTTTGAGAAGAAAATAATACATTTACTAACTAAAAGTTTAAAACAATGAAGGAAAAACGATCGAATCTGTTGTATTTTTCACAATTTAGAATGTATATGATTATGCCCAATAGTGAAGGATGAGCATATATTTCTCATAAATATTAGTGTCACAAGAGAAAATGTTTGACACAATAGAGTGTGCATGTACTGTAACGTCAAGAGTCGCATTTTTTGGGTCAAGTGTAACAGAGTTCCAAAAAACGAGAGGTCTTATAGACAGCAACGAATATTTCTAAATAAAGTTCCATTAATCAGATATATTGAAGTTTCACTGGAGTTTTCTTAACAGATGCGTTAAATACATTGTTAGTTATCATGTGTTACAACTACTTTTTATTTTAAACATATACCATAACTTAACACTATATCAAAAAAAACAACAAATACTGTCATATTTTGCTAGATTATTTCATTTGTAAAATGCATAAGACAAAACAACCAAGGGCCATGTAAACATATAATTTAGATAGCTTAGCAGGAAAAGGCGTATGCATAGGACAAACTATGATCATTTTGATGTTAAGTAATAACTAAAGAAAATCAATAAGTGAACAATCGACATGTTCTAAATGTGTATATATAATTCGGTAGGTCACATTCGTGAAAAGGGAAGGGTATTGTATTTACGACATAAGGAACATATCCGATATCATCTGTGAAACGGTTATTCCATAACGGTCAACCAACTCGTGATGGCGTCCGTAAAATTTACGAAGGGATAATTTCAACTTCACCATTTGGAACTCTTGGTTTAATAGCTTCCTTGTGAGCAGCAATCTTCAATCAAGGAAATCATGATAGAAAATACAAGCCCGGGAATATCGTATCAATTGGGAGATATATACTCCGTATGCAGGTGCTGCTGGAATGTTGCTACATAGAAATGGAAAGTTCACAATTAGGAAGCTGAAATCATCTCTTTTGTCGTAAAGTTTTGTTTTCAACCGACCCTCATTGACAATTTCTAGATGTAAGTCAAGATATGAGGTAGACTTAACTGTATCTGTAGTATCCTTTATCTCTAGTTCGATGGGATAGATTCGTTTAACATAGTCACCAAATTTTGTATTATTTAGTGAGAGAACATCATCTATATAGCGGAACGTAAAGTTAAAGGATATTGCTAACTTCTTATCTTTCTTCCTAAGAAGTTCCTGTATGAAGTCAGCCTCATAATAATAAAGAAACAAGTCGGCAAAATAAATAAATAATACTATAATTTTTACTTTAAAAAGATATCATTTAATTTTTCATAGATACCATGGATACTATCCACATCAAAATGATTAAAAATCATCATATAGATTATATTTGTTATTTACATAAGAACTAGCCGAATAATTCAAATATAGAAAAATACTCAACGAGTGACCGAACAACAGATTAATTCTTTATGCGCTAAAATGCGCGTCGTGCATGAGTTAATTATCATTGTTGTTCGATATTTTTCGATATTTGAATTTTTCGATTAATTATTCTTTTTATTACCTTTTCCATGAGCATTTTAATGGAAATAAAACATAAAATAAAAGGAACTATTGTTTCCTACGCATTCCCAATTTTTATTTGATGCAACGTCATCGACAATGTCTTGACAACACCAATTGTTGTCTGACGTCAGACGAGTGAAATTATCGGATTTATTTCACATTTGAGATTATCAGTTTTTATTTCACTGGGAAAATCACGCATCGCAATCAATAAATAAATAAATAAAGCATAAAGCTTAAACACGTTTGCCTTATAAATAGATTTAAGAGTCTTGATCGTAGTTGAGGACTCTATCGATATAAATCTTTAGAAATTTTTTTTAGTTTTGCTATTTTTCAATTAATTTGAAATTTTTAAATACGAGGCTTATCGAACATCAAACTGGGTAGTTTTCATAATTAATGAGAGGTTACATTTTGTAAGTTGTAGAATCTATTTCTCAAAAGGTTTCAAGAAAAGTTCCGAGTATATTTATATTCCGATTAGATTTTGAGGTGAACAAAACGCAATAGTTTAATCAACATTATGTTTGGGTTTTTTATTCAAAATTTATCTATCTGTTCGGAACCAATTTAAATGCATAACAGTTAAAGGCTTTTTATATTGTTTCAGAAAAAAATAGTGATGATACTAAAGAAGTTGTGCTAAAAACAGAATAAAAATTAAATATCGAAATAAAATAAATACGTCCAGAATTGATAATCGTTTGTTAAAAAAAAAGCTTACCTTCTCTCTGCTGTACAATCAAGTCTCGCAATGTCTCATTGGAAATAGTTTGGAAGTTTTCAACAATATTTTTGAAGGAATGGTTAAACTTTTCTTGATCCTGCAGAAAAGTTGTCTGCATTGATTTAAATTCACTATTTCTTGTGTGTTCAGCTTCATTAAGGTTCTGCGACTTAGACATCAAAGATTGTGACATATTAGTCATTTGTTTCTCAAAAATGTCAACTTTGTTGTTGGTCTGTATTCTAAATTGTTCAGTTGTTTTGTCATTTGAGTCTATTTTCTTTTCAAATTTTGATAACTTTGTTGAAATTGAGTCTTCCCATATTTTCGTCTTTTCACTAAAAATTTCCATCTTATGTTCCAACCGAATAAGTTTTTCCAAAACCTTTTCTTCAAAATGATATTTTGAACACGTAAGCATTGATTCTGCCTCTGAACTTATTGTAAAACTTAAAGTGTCAGCTAACAGTGCACATAGACAAAGAACAAAAAAGGCTTTCATTATGTCGAAAGTTTATTACTCTTACACTCATTTGGATGTAATCCTCAATTTGTATTACACGATTCATATCTTCCGCTTTATATTCATGTACATCTAAAGATGTGGAGGTATTCCAGGTTTCTGAGAACTGCTTTAACATATGTTTTTAATGCAATAAATTACTCACCTGGTTTCAAAGTGAACAATTTCGCTTTCTAATTTTAGACTAAATGTAGAATGTTTTGCTTATAATATGTGACATGATGTTTTAACTATCCTCAACGATGATTTGTCATCGGATGTTTACATGAGTTCGACATTTTCTATAGATTGTTCCCCTAGTATCTTTTTACTTTTCAAAACCAGATCTAAATCATTATATGGTATTAACAGATGACGCATTTAATGGAACCAAAAAAAGAAAAAGAAGACGTACATGTATGATAAGTCCATAATTAAAGTCAAAAGAAACAATTTTTTTTTATAGAAGTTAGATATATTTCATTCAATGGTGAAGTGTAGGAAAAAGTAATATGCAGTCAAAACATGCATATTTTCATTCTAATAATCGAAGAATGGGTTCTTGGTACATGTGAGCAAACTTCGTTTCGTTTACAGCCTTCTTGGCTGTTGAAGTGGCCATATGTAATATTATGTCATACATATTTTCGTTTTAAACTATTTACCGAATGAATGGTTTTCTAGTATAGAAAATAATGTTATTATATGTTGTCGTTTGTTTGGATTGCTATAAAAGATAATAAACCACGAACAGATGTTTTTCAAATGATTCTTTCTTCAAATTATTTTATTTGTTGAAATTGTTGTATAGCATGAATACTTTTGATTTTGGATTTTATATCAACAAAATCTTTGACCTTGACTTTTTCCTGAGTAAAATGGATTGTTACGAAAGCATAAATAAGACAGAATGGAGACAAAAAAGAAGTATCAATATTTTATTGGTGTGATCATGAAAGGACATGGGATATGAGCCTTTATCCCTTGTGAATAAAAATAAAGAAGATCAAAATGATAAATAATATTGAAATCAGGGTACTCCAGTATAAAATAATTGACAAAGAAGATGAGAACCCATATCATTTGTGAAGATCAGGAAAACATATAGTGTACGGTCCCTTTATTAAATATGAAAATGTTTGCTGAATACATGTACGTTGATGTAGTAATGTAGTACACATAGTGTAGAATCATATGTGTGACCCTGAAAGACATGCAGCATATCAAGCGCTACAAGGGAAGTTTAACATTCAAAAATAATAAGTTTTGTTGTAAGCTTATATTAATGTTGAGACATGTATCATTATTCAATTTTCAGATCTAACATGATGGAGATCAAAATGGTAAATGATGTTGAAATCAGGGTATTCCAGTGTAATAGAATTGTTATTCGGACTTCACTAGATATATGGGTTCATATTCCCTGTCTGTGCCTTTTATTTTAGTCCCAATCTGAATAACTTGAGATTTTAATGTAGTGTTTAGAGTGTAAAAATCATATACATGTATATGACATAAAAAGACATAAACCTTGTCAAGAGCTGCAACGGAAGTTTAAAATTAACAAATAGCAAGTACTGCTGAGTTTTGTATCAGTATACATATTCGTCTATATAAATCTTACGTACTAGTTCACAAGCTATCAGTTTACAAGACATGTCACATTGCATGAACACATTATTCTAACTCCAAGCGGACCAGTTTTCGATCTAACACCTAAACGCCGTGTGCTAAGCGTAGGAAATACCAATTGTCAAGTCTTAGGTTTGACCCGGATGAAGATCCAACAACCAATGATCTCAATCAACCAAGGTGAGTACTCTACCACATGACCGCCGTGGTGGTAATGAAAACTTAAAATAAGTATGCATATCTTTACTTTCATTTAATTGATTCATCAAATCGGTAAATTAAATCGATACAGTAAATCAATACTGTGTACCAGTAAATCGGTACAGAGAGTCAAATATACTTTCTTTTTCTTCTTCTTTTTTTGTAATCTAATTACCATATTGTTTCAAAACTGGTCAATTTTTACTTTCAAAATTCCGACATTAAGATGTCAAAGTTCATTGAATATAGACTAATATGGGTAAATGGTTTTCATATTCAAGCAAAGTTATCTTATTGGATAATACAAATTTCGGTTGTGCATATTTTTAATATACTTTTCCATTGTGGTTTTAAACTCTAAAGTTGAACTTTTTGTTTAAATAATTTTACTGATAAGTAGTTTTTTTGAAAATATAGATATTTAATGTTTTGACTGATTCTATAGTGAGTAATAGAAAGGACATTTTGTCATTGTGGTTGTAAAATGTACCAGGGAATGGAATATAGTGCGGATAAACGACACCGACATAAACATACTTTTGAAAAACAAATTCAGTGATTTATTTAAACCAGTATGCTTCTATATTATGTAATATTGTACGTATGTGTCATGTACAAAGTTGTTTTACAAATACAATAATATCTTCGAAATGATATGAATTAAAAGACAAAAATTTGAAGAAACAAAACTGTATATTGATAAAACAATCCCATTTATTGACAAAGCAATATCAACAAATATTAAATATCATTTAATCGTATATCCCGAAAAAGACATGTAAGTGCCACCACTGCTGTGTACTGTATTAGTCCCAGCACCTTTAATTGAAACAGTATCTCTTTTTCTCAAACTTAGCAAAACGTCAAATGAACCAGTATCATACTTCGTGTTGATGTAAATCGTTGATTTGATAGAGTCGTTGAGAAATAAACGAAGATTTATCGAATTATTTTCTGACATAAGTACAGATGTGAAATGATAAAGACCGGTTCGTGGCGCTGTAAATATTCCAGTATTTGGATTATATCCATTTCCTATATTTGTCCACACTTTGTCAAAATGCACAATTGTACCAAACGATAAAGATTGTGATGCAGATCGGTATGCTGAGAACGCAATGATGTCATTCTTCGCCATCATCTTGCTAAACTCTGTTTAGAAAGGAAAAAATACATTTACTAACTATGAGTTCAAAACAATGAAGAAAAACGATGGAATCAGTTTTATTTTTCACAATTTAAAATAATTATAAGTATGCCCAATAGTTAAGGATGAGCATATTTCTCATACATTAAAACGTCACAGGAAAAAATTCTTACGCAATACAATGTGCATGTAGTATAAGAGTCACACATGTTGGTTAAGTTTGACAAAGTCTCAAAAAGCGATGAGGTAGCAACACATATATTTAGTTTGTATGTCCATTAATCAATTATTACGAGGATTCGCTGGAGTTAACCTATGCGTTTATTAGATTTTTAGTCATGTGTTCCAACTACTTTTTTTTTAAATATATACCATAATAATATACAATGAAGTTTACTTAGAAATAGTTGACAAAGAAAAGATATGTAACAATAAATTAAGATTTTTGTGATTTTACTTTTTAAGAAATTCATAAATACTGTCATAATTTGCCATATTTTTTCATTTGTAAAATGCATTAGACAAAACAACCAAGGGCCATGTTAACATTAAATTTAGATAGCTTAGCAGGAACAGGCGTATGCATAGGACAGATAACTGTGAAAAAATAACTGTAAACAATTCTAACGTGTAACCGGGCGAGGGCGTTGTAATATTCTTATCCTCGGGTTCGTACCAGTTTTCTGGGATTTGAAGTGCAATGCAAAATTTCTAAGTTCAAACTGTTAACGCTATACTACCAAATATAATACAAATACAACATAAAATGAATTTCAACACCTAACAACCGAACCCGAACCTAGTAAATTAAAACTGTTTAAAACCCTTACAGTCCGATACTTGTTAAAACCAAATGTTTTGAACTATAGGATGAAACCTAAATGTATGGAACCTATACAGCCTATGTAATCTTTCGTATAAAACCTTGTTGCAAAGTATGTCTATAACTGTCGGAACAACAGGGTAGCACTAATGCATGGTTTATCAGCAAACACTCACTGCAATAGTGAGAGATGTGAAACGGAAACCTTAGCACCAACCCTGTTTGGACAATTTGTACCGAACTAACTGTCTCAGCCTTTGTCATACACTTCACTTAGTTTTAACTAATTCTGCTGCTTACTTTAAATCTATTTTTTTTACTTCCTTTCTGGGGTGCTCTGTTCACTCTCTACGGTACAAATGACAACCTCCTGAGAAGCTACCCAGTATTTATAGTAGGAACGCGGACCTCGAAGAGAGCACCCTAGCAACATCTGTACAGGTAAAAGAGGGGTGAAAGATACCACAGGGACATTCAAACTCATAGATTAAAAAATAAACTGACAACACCATGGCTAAAAAAGAAAAAGACAAACAGACAAATAATAGTACACAAGACACAACATAGAAAACTAAAGACTAAGCAACACGAACCCCGCCAAAAACTTTGGGTGATAAAGCGTCTTATAATAGCAACAAAGGATAAGGGGATGATTTTCGATGCCGTTTTCAACGATAAAAAGATCAAATGGGAAAATTCAAAGATAAATCGGGGATTACATAACTGTAGAAATATTATAATATTCATAAACTGTAAATTCGTAACACAATCATTAAGTTGGTATACTATATGTTCTGCTTAGTTATCAAAGGTACCAGGCTTGTAATTTAATACGCCAGACGCGCGTTTCGTATACATAAGATTCATCAGTGACGCTCAGATCAAAATATTTAGAAAGCCAAACAAGAACAAAGTTGAAGAGCATAACCCAAAATTCCAAAAAGTTGGGCCAAAAAAGGCTAAGGTTATCTATGCCTGGGATAAGAAAATCCTTAGTATATACATGAGTATATATGAATAAGACTATAATTTTTACTTTAAAAAGATATTGCTTTTAAATGTTCAACAGATACTATCCACATCGTAATGATAGAAAATCATCATATAGATTATATATTATTTTTATAGAAGAACTAACCGAATAATTTAGATTATAATTTGTACTCTAAAAAGATATCATTTAATGTTTCACAGATACTACCCACAACAAAATGATTAAAAATCATCATATAGATTCTATTTGTTTTTTTATAGAAAAACGTACCGAATAATTTAAATATAGAAAAATATTCAACGAGTGACCGAGCAACACATTTTTTCGCAAATGCGCTAAATGCGCATGAGTTAATTATCAATGTTTTCTGTAACGAGTTAAGATATTTTTCGAAATTTGAATGTGGAAGTCAGTTCTCCAAGTAAATTTCATTGTATTGTTCACACATATGTATGTAATAATTGTACCGTATAGTAATAGTTATGGTCCGTGTAACACTTTTAATATCAATTCAAGATTTTAAAAAGTTTCAAATTTTAGCTTTTGGATTTTTGATCAAAGTTTTCAAATATCAAAATTCTTTAATAATTCTAAACAGAACGTAGTTTTGATCATTTCGCTTTTTGAAAGTTTGAATGTTTTGATATTTGATTAAAATATAGGAAAGGGGAAAAGACTAAAATGTAGACACCTGTTACAAGTGCGAATTGAAACGGAATAAGAACGGAACGGAACAAATGAAATTTACAAAACCAAATCAAAACGAAAACAATATTTTCTGAAAAACTAAATATGATATAAAGAGTCTAATTTGCTTGATCTTTAGGATGAAAATGATAAATATGATTCTTCTAAGTCGAAAAATTAATTAGTTAGATCTGATTTTTACACACTTTGATTCTCTTGATAAATGAACAGCAAGCATAAATTATTTGTCATCTTTGTAATTACTGCTCTAAATGTGGTAATTCATAGTATTTGTCTGCATATTTGACTTGAATACCTCCACGAAGGGCTTCACTAATGGTACATTTTCAAGGTACGGATCCAGGAATTTTAAAAGGTGGGGCCTTGTTAGCCAACATTTGAACTGATGCTTGTAAAAAGATTAGCATTTGTCAACTTTGTAGCTCCAATAGTGGTTGGTGGGCTCACTACCACCTAAATCCACCTCTGTTTTAGATAGCGAATTAAAGGAAACGGGATATTGGATTTTTTATTAAGGGATAGTTCAGTATTTGTTATTTTTGCATTTGTAACTTATCGTACGACAATCAACTTTGAGCCAAGTACAAGTATGCAGCTACGTCCAGTCAGAATAGGGCGTGTAGTGAGAGTGCCACGCTCTCAGAACGTTAAGAACCCCTGCAACGACTCGTTGGTTGCCTGTTGCAAGACACAATTTCTGTCCCTATCCAATAGACCCTCATTTTTCAGTAGCAATCTTAAGTTTGCCGACCTTCGTCTTGAACGGATTCTATTACAAGACCTTCCTATTGTATTTATTGTTAATTTGATATCGTCCTGAACATGCATGAAATATTTGTAACTGGATGTTTAGCAACCAATAATCAATCACTCAAAATAGGCCATTTATATATAAATTACAAAGAAACTAAGGTTTCAACTCCTTCAGGCAAAGTTGACCTTAGATGGATTTTGCTATTTTAAATGTCCCTTTTGGCCATACTCCTCAAATGTTGTTGTCAACTGGAAATAGTACATTGGTGGATTAATGTTTTAGTTACTGTAATTCTATTTTTTATGGGGAGTCTAAGTTTCTTTGTAATTTATATTTAAACGACTTATTTTAAATGATTGATTATCGGCTGCTTAACGTCCAATGGCAAATATTTCCTGCACGTTGAGGACGATATCAAATTAACAGTAAATACAAAAAAAGGTCCTGTAATAGGATCCGTTCAGGATGAAGGTCGGCAAACTTTAGATCGTCACTGAAAAATTAAGGTTTATTAATAATTTCCTTGCAACAGACAACCAACGAGTTGTTGCAGGAGTTGTTAACGTGCAGAGAGCGTGAAACTTTTTCTACACGCCCCATTCTGACTGAACGTAAATGCATACTCGTACTTTGTTCAAATTTGATTGTCGTACGATAAGTTTCAAATGCGCAAATAACAAATACGGAACTAAAAAAATCAAATATCCCGTTTCCTTTTATTTGCTTTAAAAAATATAAGAGGTGGATTTAAGAACAGGAAGCCCGCCAACCCATACTGGTGCTACATATTTGATAAATGCATATACTTTCTACAAGCATCCGTCCAAACGTTGGCTAACTAGGCCTCTACCTTTTCAAATTCCTGGATCCGCACCTGAAAAATGTACCATTAATAAAGCTCCTTGTAGAGGTATCCAAGTCAAATATACATATACTATTAATAACAACATTTAGAGCAGTAATCAAAAAGTTGACAAATAATTTCTGCTTGCTGTTCATTTATTTTAAGTTTGCTTAAATATCTAAACTATTTATTTTTTAAACGAAGTTTATATTCTAAAATTTTATCATTTGAAAAATAAAATATTTGGAATTTTTATTATACAAAATTTTGATCAAAATTAAAAAAAAAAGCTAAAGTTTAAAAACCTTTTTCAAATTTTTAATTGAAAAGTGTTACAAGGACCCTTTATGCTCTCTTTAAATATGTTATTGTAGTTTTGTGAAAAATAAAGTATTCGTATTCGTATTCAGAACCAATTCAAATGCTCGGAACCGATTCAAATGCATAACAGTTTCAAAATTGTTTCAGATAAAAATAGCAATGCTACTAACGAAGTTGTGCTAAATATATATCGAAATAAAATAAATACGTCTAGAATTGCTAATCGTTTGTAAAAAAAAAACTTACCTTCTCTTTGTTGTACAATCAAGTCTTGCAATTTCTTATTTGAGACAGTTTGGAAATGTTGGAAGTTTTCAACAATATCAATAAAAGAATCGTTGAAATTATCTTTGTCCCTCAAGAGAGAAGTCTGCATTGATTTAAATTCACTGTCTCTTGTATGTTCAGCTTCATAAAGTTTCTGCGATTTAGACGTCAACGATTGGGACATATTTCTCATCTGTTCCTTAAAACTGTCAACTTTGTTGTTGGTCTGTAGTCTTAATTTTTCAGTTGTTTCGTCGTTTGAGTCCATTTTTTCTTCAAACTTTGATAACTTTGTTGAAATCGAATCTTCCCATATTTTAATCTTCTCATCAAACATTTCTATCTTATGCTCCAGTCGAACTAGTTTTTCCAAAACTTTTTCTTCAAAATCATATTTTGAACAAGTAAGCAAAGATTCTGCCTGAGAAACTTTTGGATCACCTAAAGTCTCAGGTACAAGTAACAGCGCACAAAAACAAAGGATACAATAGGCATTCATTTTGACGTCTGCTTGTGTGTCTAACTTTCATTCAAATATGAACCTAAATGTATAGAACTCTCCTGACTGTTTTACAAACATTTATTTATATAATTATATGTAAGGACGATATTACAGATGTTTTTCTTTGATTTCTGTAAACTGTTAAAGAAATTCAGTACATGTTCTTCTTGCAATCAATGATTCACCTGGTTTCACAGTTAATAATCTCTCCTTCCGTTCTTACTTTGCAAAATTGTTTAAAATGTGATAAATTATTAATTTCACGAGTATTACATTGTTTAATTTATATTTTTCAATATTCAATAATATGATATTTCTCCCCTTTTATGTTTTACATTTTTTCGTAGTTTCCTCGTTTATGACATACATTGTATCTACTAAAGATGAGCAACATGGTGGGTGCCACTAGTGGTGCACAATCTGCTCAACCTGATCAACCTGCTCATCTTTTGGGAGCCCCTGATTCATTCGCAGTTTTTATGTTGGCCAATCATAAATTTTATAAATAACTTTTTGTTGACAAATTTGTTTGGAGTAGGGTTGTCTTGTTTTAGTTTTATTCATTTATTTTATCTCATTTTGGTTGGAAAAGGGGGGGGGGTTGGAAGTATTGTTTTTCCAAATCTAATGTAATACGACTTTATATTGATTGCTTGTATTTTCTTTATTGAACACGTAAAAATTTAATAGTTGTGGATTGCATGGATTCTGTTGTTTAACCTGTATGTAAATTATTCACGATATAAAAAAATATAAGCAGAACTTCGGCAAATTTGTTCATTCGATCGTGTGTTAAGGTCATTTTAAAAAGAAATCACTTCTCCGATGGCTTTTGAAATTATACCCCTATACTTTAGCAGTGAGGCTATATTGCATTCACCTTGTCCGTTCGTTCGTCTGTTCGTTCAACAAATATTTCTGTCTCATTTTCTCAGGTACTACAAAATTAACAGAATTACTTTATATTATTTTTGGTTGGCAGCCTGGCAGTAATGTATTGTAATGTGTACGAACTATAATTCATATCAGCCAGACACCTTAAAAAATATACGTCCAGACAGCTTAAAAATATACTGCCAGACAACTTAACAAAATTCTTCCAGAGACATAAAAAAAATATACTTCCAGACCTGTTTACCGATACTTGAATTTTCAATATTTTGAATTAACTTTAAAATTTCGATCACCCATTTCTCCTGTACTTCTTAACAAAATGACTTCAAAGTCAGCAGCTTGGCAGCGGTAGTGTGTAAAGTGTGAGTGCTTTTCATGATCTGCCCCCGAACGGATTCCTGTCGTTCAATACTTTGGATAACGAGTGGGTGTACGCTTAGCAAGAACACTCGGCATTTTCGATTGTAAAGACTTAGGGTTAGACTACCAATGTAATATTTAAACTGTTTTCCCCAACGGATGATAATATGATTAACACGTTAGGTGTTTCCCAGCGTTGCTTGAACTGTTGATCTCTGCGGAGAACCAAAGTTAAGCCCCACCTGAATCATTAGCTCAGTTTTAGTAGGATTTGTGTTACTCATATTTTACCTTTTCTGTGTAGTGTTTTGATGTATAGTGTATGTCTGTTTGGCCATGTTGTTTCCTTCGTTGATCAATTAACGTGAATGCTCGCGTGGTATCTTTGTATTTTTCTAGTCATGAAAAGTGATAAGATATATAAAATGATTAGAGGGTAGTTAAAGATGTTTGTTTTAATGGAACCATGGCAATGAAAAGGAAGACACATTGGTAGACCATACTTAAATGTCGTACAAAACTTGTTTTACGAAAGTGATATATGTTTGACAAACGTCAAATTTGAATTGAAACTACTGTTCAACGTTAGAAGAATAAATCACTATAAAGTCGAAATATGAATACTTTTATTCGAAAACTTGATGAATGCTGTCCTTTGCTCAAATGGTTCTTGATTCAGGTGAGCAAAGATAAACCTTGTTTCATTAGCAGCCTACCTGATTTTTCAGTTTGCCATATGTTATATCGTGTGATAAATAAACTATTTTGATTTTCAAATATTAACCGAAAGGATGGTTTTCTAGTTTATAAAATGGTGTATGTTTATGTTTCAGGGGATTCTAAGGAAATTAAGATTACATGAACAGGTGTTTTCGAATGGTATTTTCCTTCTTTTATATAATTTTTTTTTTCAATTCTGCAGCATTTGAAAACATCTGTTAAGGTAGATAGGGTGTCTTCCTCCATCTTGGATTTTGAAATACCAGAAAACAATCGGTCTAGATCTTTAAGAAAATGTGCAAATTTTGAGAGTAGTAGGTAATTCATGTGTAAGAATTTTCATTTCAATATAGAAAATGACATGTTTTATCATATTTATAGTTGTATTTTACAAAAAAAGAATACTTTTGTTTGATTCAATTTTTTCCAACTTTGCCACATAAGGGGAGGCAACTCAAATGTAAGGGCAGATAATTCAGATAAAGTTACTTTTACAATAGAATGCGTTAGGAATTTACCTATTTTATTATGTAGCAAGAAAACGGGTCCCGTGACCCCATTTTTTCTTTTTCTTATCTGAAAGCATAATATAATAGCTATCTTCTCATATTTTATCTCAAAGTTCTATGGGGTAGTTTTCGTTTTATGGCAGAAAATTGGGTTTTCCATGCATAATCTATACAAAATCTGTCAATTTTGCACAACCTGTAGCGTGAAAATAAGCCCCGTGACCCATTCTTTTTATTATTTTTTTTTAAAAGCATGATATAAACTACATTTTGGCAAATTATTAAAAAATTCTATGGATTATAATTTAGACACCCCATCTACCTTAATGGCACCTTACATCCTAAGAATCCCCTGAAACATAAACATACACCAATTTATAAACATATCACGTCGGGAATAAACCGAATAAAAAATATAATAAAAACAGCAATCTTATCTTTTTTAAACGTCAACTAGGCAGCAACAAAACAACAACGTTGCACCAATGTAGATATGTGTAGATCCCTGCACTGCCATCACATGCCATAATTTGATTATGATAATTTTTTTCAATAATATGATATTGTAATGTAGTGTATAGTAGTAGAAATCATACGTATGACATTTAAAGAAAACAGCTTATCGAGACTTGCTTAGGAATTTTAACTCAAAACAATTGAATACTGATGCTACCTTTAACTTGACATTGATCAAGTTCTGTTTAAATATCTATGTTAATTGTAAATAGGATAATAGATGAGCAGAAAAGGATAGAAGTGATACTTTATTTAAACAAGTATAAGCATGATAAAGTGTTTTTGTTTTTTTTGTGTTTTTTTAGGGGTGGGGGGTGGGGAGTGGGTTAAACCTTCTTGACCCCAGCAACTAGTTATTATTGTAAAAATACACAGTGCCAATGCTATAATAGAAAGAATTTTATGAATGAGTTTTACAGTGTTATATCGGTGCGTTCCCTCATGCTTTGCATTTTAATTTAGTTTTTTTTTAATGTTGCCTATATAATAGTTTTGACTCTTAATGTTTATTGTGTAATATTCTGGATATTGTATACATTAGAGAAGCTATGTAATTATAGATAACTTCATTTGATGTGCAAATTGTTATATGTATTAGACTGTTTTATCAGAGTGAAATGAGAAATATCATAATTAGTAGGGATCTTCCAAAAGCATTTCTCATAAAGTTTGAACATACTAAAAATACCCTGTTTACCTGTTGCAGCAATTTTTTTTTTTTTTTTTTTTTTTTTTTTTGCCTTGACTGAAACAAAATGAGAACCATTTATAAAGAACCTTTCAAACACTATTTATAACAATGAAAAATAAGGAATATTGGGGTGACCCCACCATATCCCACCTATGCAAAAGTTTTAAGAACTTTTTAAATCGCATTGTGCATAATATATGTATTAGTGTTAAATACAAACCATACTGCTAGGATTGGTACTAAATACACATGTAACACAAATACAGTCACAAAGCCTTTTATAGCCGAATATACGGAATGAATCTCGCTCATTGTTGAAGGCCGTGCTGTTGCCTATAAATGCTTACATCCACTTCATTTGAACTTTAGTGTAAAGGTTTCTTTTTGGCAATCATACCACATCTTTTTTTATGATGAACAATACAAATATGTGACATTGACTAAGAAAAATAGTTTGATTTTCTATTTTTTTTTTTTTTTTTCATTTTTTTTTTTATTAAATACTACACAACATGCCTCTCCTCAAATTAGCATATTATTATTATATTTAGAACAGTAATAAAGAAAGCGACGGTGTAAGACTATAAAAGTGAGAGATGTGTACGCTCGCACCCCTCCCTTTACAAGCAAAAAACGAAATAAAAAATGGAGCAAACATAAACCCGCCAAACAAAAGCAACCTCAAAGACAAAACCCGCCGTTTTTTTTTTTTTGTTTTTTTATTGGTTTTTTCTAGTGTTGTTTTTTTATTGTGCTGGTTTTTTTTTGGGAGGGGGAGTATAAGATATTCTTCCTTTCTTTCATAAATTTCGGAAATGCTATCACTACATATACTGTATGGTATTTAAATGGACAGGTGTGAATTTGAACAAATGTTCCATATATTATCAGCAAACGATCTCAATATACCAACTTGTATACAATATGGCGTCTTTATCGTCTATCATTTCAAAACACTTGATTTTAATGATATTTAAGTGTTTAACTGCTGAACAAGTTTTAGACAAACAAAACGAAGATTTCGATTTTGATGGATTACCTGGAGTTACATACGAATTCAAAATAGAAGTTTATTCTGGACGAGAACAGTGTTTTTACCAAAAAATAGCTAACGGAGCAACTCTTCATTTATCTTTTGAGGTAACACACAACAGATAACTTTTCTTATGTTTATGTCAATATTGCCGAAGTCATGACAACCGCATCGAAACATGCGTATTTGTTTCTACTGTGTGAAGGCATGTACTGGTCCCTATATTTTCTCTAAGTCTTGTTTTTATCTGTACGTTTTGAATTCTTCTAGTGGAGGGTCGATTCATCTCTCCTTGTAAACTCTCCGTAGAATTCTTATATTCTTATTTTAGCCCATAATTTCGGGAAAAAAATCTTCTCTTGTTAAGTTGTAGGCTGAAAATTACTACTTAAACATATTTTCCTACGTACCGTGATAAGCTTAATGAAAACATATCACTTATTAAATTTCGTGCGTCTGAAGCGCTTCTCTGCATTGACTTTCACTAGGAACGTTCAAGCTAAATATTTGAAAGCCAGGCGTGTATATACCCGTAGAAACGTTAAATGCAATATGGCCGAAAGGGAGCTTTATTGCCAAACTTATAAGTAAGAGTAAACTTCTTAATCCTCTTTTTCGTGTACATGTAATAGTCCTCAGATAGATTTCTCAGATTGTATTTGATTGACATTTGTTTTATTAACGTCCAGCGGCAACCATTTCATCCAACTCAAGGATTACCTGTCTTAATGGATAGGTAAACTTTCTTTGTATGGTGTCATGATTTTATTGGATTTTGCCTTTTAAACTTTTCAAATTGAAGATGTTTTGCGTGAAATCTACTAATTAAGATAACAGTCTGCATTGAGACATTCACCCAATCCGAACATAATATGTTGACTCAGAGGCGACCAGCTTGTATTTGCTGCTTGATCGGTTAAAAAACAGAAATTACCTTTGCTACTATACATGTAATTTTGTGGCATGATCCAGTATGGGATCTACCAATAACCATCCGCATATGAAATAAGCACGATTAAATTAAACCACATAGAGAGTTCGAAAAATGTGCCGGTCCCTTTACTTGTTTTTTTTTTTTAGGTTTGTGCATTTAACTTAGTATAGGCATATATATAGCTAGCACAAGGTCATTCTTTTCTCATGCCAATTATGTTGTCTTAACACTAAATCCGTTGGATGTGTACTGATTGATACTTTAGTCTGGGAGACCATGATGTATTTATTAATCCTTATTGGCTTTGAACTAGTTTTCAGTAACTGCGAGTACTCTTAGATCGTCACTTTGTGTCTTTTGTC
This sequence comes from Mytilus californianus, assembly GCF_021869535.1. NCBI lineage: Eukaryota > Metazoa > Mollusca > Bivalvia > Mytilida > Mytilidae > Mytilus > Mytilus californianus. The sequence continues at coordinate 62,855,719 of NW_026262593.1, read as the reverse complement.
TTCATGTAAGTTGGATTTTCTGTGCTCAGTGACAAGTTTATGACTCAAGCCATTTCCAACTGATGTTGTACAGTTTGTTTTAATGTTGTGCTGTTATACAACTGTCCTAGGCTAAGGGGTGGCAGCACAAATATATTAACCCCTTCTCATTCTTTATGTACCTGTCTGAAGTCCAGAGCCTGTATTTTGGAGGTTGTCGTTGGTTGCTGTCTGTCATATATTTTTTGTCTATTGATTTGTCATAGATAAGGCCGTTGTGTTATAGTTTAAATTCGTCTTTTATCTTAATTGTTATAAATCTTGTTGATATCCATGCACTAGCTACTATGAAAATGCAACCATTGGACGTTTAAGACCCAATACCAGAGGTGGTGGCATCTAGTCCAGCCCTGTCTTCAGTGGCAGAAGAAAATATAAAAACTGAAATTAAATCACTTAGGTTAGTGTGTAACATCACATAAATATTGACGAAAGCAAATAACTTTTTAAAAAATTGAATCAAAGCCACTTTGTATGAAATTTCATTTTCTAAAATAATAAGACAAGACGGTAACGTATCTGTTATGTGGAAAAGGGACCCTTACGGCATAATCTTGACTATCAATATTATTTTTTACAGAAAGAGTTAAGAGCCGCCTCTTTGGAATCATATATTTATGAATCATTTGTGCATAATCAAAGTTTTTTTTTACACAAATCTATTTTCCAAGTATAATTAAGACAAACGGTCCCTATTTCCTGAGAATTAGTGTTAGGACATGTTCTGTTTAAATTCTCCTGCATAGTAGTTTGGTAAGTACATTTGACATGCTATGATCAGGAAAAAAGAATCTTATTACAATATATTTTTTTTACTGAACTAATGGGCGAACGGTATCCTCGGGATATACTATCCAACGGCAAAGGTTGTAAAAACGTATTATAAAATCGCACAAAGTGTTCGGCTAGTTCCTCCCTTGCAACATACGGGTATCTGTGTCACCTTTGTCAAGCTGTCAAGCTTACAATTGTCAGAGCTAGACAGATAAAGGACAGGGAACCAGTCTTACAGGGAGTTTGTTCGAGATAACCTTCACTGAAACACTCAAGGGCAAACATGTTTACTACTTTAAGTTATTCTCTTTTACAAATGTTCTCGTTTACTGTTTTATTCCAGGTTTTACGTGGTTCTGATAAATTGGTTGATGTAGTGATATGGGATCCTAACAATAACCAAGTAGATGCGAAACATTCGGTAACAAGTGGCTATTTTGAGAACAAAATTACATTTGAAGGTATTAAGTGTTTGAGATGCGATGGATAAGCGTTAGCTCGTTAAAAAGATACAATGAACCCCGGTTTATTTGAAAATCAAGCTATTGATTGTAACTTAATCTGAAGCGATTTGAGTATTATTTGTTTAACACGAGAATTTTGAGAGTTTGATATTTCTGAGCGTACAGAGGGTAAATTCATATATAGTATCTTTTTCGAAAAGAAAGAGATATTTTACACCAGTTTATGATTATGTTTAATGTTTTATTTATTACGGCTTCTACGCAATCGAAGTAAGTAGCAGGTGCTTTTTAAACTATATTTGTCTAACTTAGCCAGAAGCATACAATTTTATCCGTTTGTGCTGCTTAATATGAGCGAGGAAATTAGTATTTTTAGATACAAAAATCAGCATCATGTTACATTCATTAAAAATAATAATAATAAAAAATGAAAAAAAACCTACGACTGACAACGATAGATCGTAGAATTCAAATTCCATGTGTAATCTGTAGAACTTAGGGAGAAGGTATATGATGAGGCTACTTCTGACCAATAATATTGTTGAATTTTATTTTGTATATATGCCTCAAACTTCTGGAATTTAAAGGAGAGAGGCAAAACCAGTCTCATTTTGAGATAATTACCTTTATAATATACTTAGGTATGATTGACAAACCTTACAAAAACACATTTAGTATGAAACTGTTTAAAAGAACTAAATGGTCACCCAAATAATTTTGAGAAAGGTAAGCTCTTACTGAACTACAGATTACTTTAAATGGCCACATTTGCGATTTTTACATGTTTATTACGTTACAAAGATATCAAACAGATCACTTCTCTTTACTGTCATCCTATTGACCTTACTCCGAAGAAGTGGCGACGTTGCTTCGGTTAATTTATAGTCAGCGTCACCAGCAGACTGTTTCGGAGTCTGCCTATCAACGTATGATACCGATTTCAGTACTCACTACCCGTATTTCTGATTTAACAATACAGTAGTGAGGAAAGTCAAAATATAAAACGTTTGAAAGCACCAAAACGTAAAGAGTTTAAACAGAACAGCAAAACCCGATCAAAAGTCAACTAAAATTTCAATAACTTTGAATCAATTGATGAAATTTTAGTATTTACCTTTATTTTGCAATTTCAAAGTTGGGTTAGGGTGGCAAAGAATTGATTTATACATTTTTCTTTGAGCAACATTTCTAACAGACATAAAACTTAGCAAGCTTGTGTAAGCATCAAGTTAATAATCTATTGTTGTTGATGGAAGGTGCAAAACAAACCGGAAATAGTATTCGCAAAAGGATAATTCCCTAAAAAGGATCTTACAGAATTCTATTTTATATATTACAGGAATATATACGATATGTATAGATAACTTTGTTAGCAGAAATATGTATGGTTCGAAGTTGATTTATTTTTACATGATGACGTATGTAATGAGCGACTGGTACCAATATCAAAAGGAAATTAACAGTGTCAGTTCAACCGTTACTTATTTTACTGTAAGAAATCTTTCTTATTACTTGTTTTACTTTCTTTACACAATAAAACCAACACCGTAAATAATACCTGTACTGTACATATTTCTATTCCTTGGGTAAGGTTTTTCTTTATTAAGAGCAGATTTATACGCATCCCTGTACACTAAGTCCTAAAGTCATTTGATGGCCATTTTCTGCATGATGTAGAAATAACGATGAATTTATTATTCATTCATTAATTTGAATAGTGAAATCAACTGGAAATAAATATACCAGACATCTTTCACATGGACTATCTATGCTTAGTTTCGCATTTCAATTATTTTTTTTTATGCAATTTATTTTGAATATCTTAAAATTTTGCTTGTCTTAATCACTATGGTTGCTAAGTAGTGTTGCTTGTAACTACATCTTACGTTTGGCCCAAACAAATCTAAGTCCCAAACCCAAAAGCGCCGACTATTATCTTTATTCATAAAAAGTTGGATCATGCACAAAATAGTGTAGGGTTAAAGTACCACCTTTGCATATTTCGACCACATCTCACGTATTCAATAAATAAACTGCACACTCCAGCTTATTAAACTTCGCCCAGGACTCGCAGTCCAAAATGTGTGCTCCAAATATCAAATCCAGTATTTTGATTGGTTGATTATTGATTCTAATTACGATAATCGTAGTCAATATTATAATGACCGCAAGGCCCGGATAACAGCTAACTTTAACAGTGCAATTAAAGCTGTCATGTATGGACGTAGACACAAATTATAGAGCCTTCTTTTTTAATAAAAATTACAAGACAAACTTCAAATTATTTTTCATGGATTATCTATGCTTAGTTTCGCATTTCAATTAGTTTTTTTTATGCAATTTATTTTGAATATCTTAAAAGTTTGCTTGTCTTAATCACTATGGTTGCTAAGAAGTGTTGCTTGTTACTACATCTTACGTTTGGCCCAAACAAATCTAAGTCCCAAACCCAAAAGCGCCGACTATTATCTTTATTCATAAAAAGTTGGATTATGCACAAAATAGTGTAGGGTTAAAGTACCACCTTTGCATATTTCGACCACATTTCACGTATTCAATAAATAAACTGCACACTCCAGCTAATTAAAATCGCCCAGGACTCGCAGTGACGTTGCGCACGATATTGGTACTACTTAGCGTTTCACGACGTTCCTCAAAATAAGGCGATTTCGACGATTTCAAAGAAAGTTTCAGGCGTTCAAGCATATTATTGATGATGTCAATTTACTGTTGTGAATTTGGTAACCGATTTCGGTTTGTCTGAAAAAATGCATAAATTTACAAATAAAACTCAAAGTGGTCGTATAGATTATTTTTTAATGAAATTCATTTACAGGAGTTGTCAGTCTTTCCAGGCCATAATTGATAATTTTCCTTTCGGCAGCAGTTCGCATTAATGAATCCGATACAATAACGTCCAAATTTACACAGATTTATTTTTAATATAAATTAGATTTTGAATTCATATTCTCCTATTGTTTGCATATTTATTCCTTTTGTTGCATTTCTTCCCGTTTCCGTTTCCTTTCTATATTTTATCATTTCCCGATGCTTTCTTTGTCGCAAAATATTAAGGAAGTTAAACATTCGGGACTCATGTTTTAAATTTTCTCATTTCCGTATTTTTGTGGCATATCTTTGTTTGTTATAATTGCCAGCAATGGGTTTTCTCTATTTTATTTTATTAACAAAAAAATATACATGTTACTTTTGACGATTTAAAACTTGCAGACAGACAATGTTCCTTATATAAAACAAATATGCTATAAAAAAAAACCCCTAAGATCCCGATATTTTTTTTATATCGATCTCATTTGGTCAACATTTGAATTTAAACTTAAACTATTCCTTTCTCATACATTGGTTGTATTGTAATTTATACATGTATTTTTATTTTCATTCGAATTAAACTGGAAACATATACTTACGGTATAAAATTAAAAACCAGAGCATGACATCAATTACGTTTTGCGAACGTTGGGACAAAACGGCTATACTTTTTGAAACGATCTAAAAACCTTGTTGCCTAACGAAAACATATTAAACACTATATTGTTTAAGAAGAAAAACAGAAAAACCTTTACCGCCAAGTTTTATTTTTTATGATCTAACTATGCTTATTTGATAGACAGCTGGTTAAAACCTCAATTTTAAAGAAAATACAGCGTTTTTTTCGTTGGGACAAGATGGCTATACTTTTTGAAGTCATTGCAATAGAAACGCATGGTTTCCGGCAAAAAAATATCATGAACCAGGAGAAAAGTAAAAAAACTATCAAAATATAATAAATATTTTTTCTCTCAGCTTTTTCAATTTCACGGTATAAATGCGCAAACCCGAAATATACTTACTTTGCATACGGTTGGACATTTTTCAGACCGTTTACAAAAATAACATTTTCCGGATTACGGTTTCAGTGATATTGATTTTGCTTTAACACGCGAATAATTATAACAAAAGCAATATTATTGTGAAGTTTTACGATGATCAGAGAAAAAATACCGAAGAAGAGAAACGGAACTCTGATCTTTTGCACACAAAATGAAACGTTGGACATTATGTTTTTGCGTAAAAATGTGATAATTAAGTGTTATAATTCCTGGTATTTTAAATTTCGGTTCCTTTTTTTCTTTAATTTCAAGTCTAATGGAATGAATTCAATCAGAAATCACTATATTTTTATCGATCTGACCAGTCTACGTATTTATTTTTATGCTAATCTATAGCAAAATGGAATTGGTACCAACATCGTGCGCAACGTCTTCAAAATATCAAATCCAGTATTTTGATTGGTTGATTATTGATTCTAATTACGATAATCGTAGTCAATATTATAATGACCGCAAGGCCCGGATAACAGCTAACTTTAACAGTGAAATTAAAGCTGTCATGTATGGACGTAGAAAAAAGTTAAAGAGCCTTCTTTTTTAACAAAAATTACAAGACAAACTTCAAATTATTTTTCATCTTCAACAGTTTAAAGGCATACAGGTTGATCGAAAAATGACTGTCCCAACATCCGCACTACATTGTTCTTTCATTTTACTCCTTTTTTCAGAGGACAGTCACATCCGTTCAGAATTCGATCGAAGCAGTCAAACAACACCAAACCCATATAAGAATGAATGTGATTAAAGACAACTATTTCATCCGCGGAAATAACGACTATATTAGTTGGTGGTCAATTTTTCAAATTTCCGTTATCGTTTGCACTTCCGGTTTCCAGGTTTTTTGTGTAAGAAGACTTTTTAGAATTCCACATGTTACAAGAAAACCTAGTGGGTAAAACAAAAGAACAATATTTATTATGTTAGAAGTTGTTTTGAACATAATATTTTACATGAGTGTGTAACTACAACTGATAGTACAAAAAAGACGATAAACAATATAAAAATTATAGAATTGAATTAATACCAACGCTCGCCAAACGACTAAACAATAACATATGGAGGAAACTGAAAAATAGTACCGTTGTTGATTTTTTGTAATAATTGAATTAAAAAAAATCGCTCAATTTGTGTTTAACTTTTAAAAAGTAAAATAACAAAAATATCGAACTCCAAGGAAAATGCCAATCGGAAAGTCCCTTAAAAAATGGCAAAATCAAAAGCTCAAACTCATCAAACGAATGGAAAACAACTATCATATTCCTGACTTTGTACAGGCATTTCCTTGTGTAGAAAATGGTGGATTTAATATCTCCTGCAAATATTTCTCTGCTCAATGACGAGTTACTTCTGCATTACACTTTTTAATGTACAAAAATGTATCGCTTGAGACAAGAAATTTTTACCTAATATGCTATTCTCTTGTTCCAATTGGTGAAGTTAAAGTGATCTCATCGAACATTTTACGAACGCAATATCGAGTTGGCTGACCGTTATGAAATATCTGTTTCACAAATGACGACTGATACGTTCCAATCGTTGTAACCACAATCCCACCCTCTTTTCCCTTGAATGTGACCTACCGAAATAGACTTATCATCAGGTTTGTAATTACGACAATTGCCACATGTGGAGCACGATCTGATTACCCAATCGGAGCACCTGAGATGACCACTGGTTTATGGTAGGGTTCCTGTTGCTCAGTCTTTAGTTTCCTTTGGTATCTGTCGCCTCTGTTTTTCAAATCAAGGGATATGGGTATACAGATTCAGTAACTGCTAGTAGTCCTTTGTTAATTTATGTATCATATCATTGTCATTTTGCTTAATTTCTTTTGTTACCTATTCTGACATCGGACTCGGACTTCTTTCAAACTGAGTTTTACTGTGCATATTGCTATGTGTTTCTTTATTCTACATTGGCTAGAGGAATAGGGGGAGGGTTGAGATCTCACAAAACATGTTTAACCCCGCCACATTTTTACGCCTGTCCCAAGTCAGGAGCCTCTGGCCTTTGTTAGTCTTGTATGTTTTCTAATTTTAGTTCATTTATATGTTTTGGAGTTTAGTATGACGTCCATTTTCACTAAACTAGTACACAATTTTATTTAGGGGCCAGCTGAGGACCACCTCCAGGTGGGGAATTTCTCGCTGCGTTGAAGACCCATTGGTGGCCTTCGGCTGTTTTCTGCTTTTTGGTCGGGTTGTTGTCCCTTTGACATATTCCCCATTTCCATTCTCAATTCAAGATATACTCGGAGATACAGCATCCAAACCGAAACTAAAAGCTAAAAGATTCTGAGGTCAAAATATGATTCGTAAGATTGTCTAAACACTATGTTAGGCTTTAATCGCCCTAAGTCTATGTCTTTCAACATTTAATTTTGTTTATTACTGGATATTGAATACAAGAATGATTTGACGAAAATGAAAGATTTCGATTAGACTACATTAAATAAACACAGACACTGATTTTTTTAATGTTATGATTTTTTTATTCAATGATATATTTCTTTGTGAAACGCTAGATTTAGAATCATAATAATATGCATAGCACCTGGTGTAGGATTCTGAGTAGACCAGAGTGTTTCAGGTGCGACAACGATTTTGAAAAAGAAATATTTCAAGTATCTAAAAACGACGTTAACTCACTAAAGGGAGGCAACTTAAAATTCACAGAACTGTATGAAACCTATACAGTAGCCAATATGAAAGTAAAGGAAGGTATGATTTTTATAGGCACATTACGTTCTTAAATTTCAGAAAACGCCAGATGTATTTGGCTATTCTTTTCAGTCATTTTTTGTCATATAACACTACACGTTTTCAAGTTCTTTTACATCCTTGGCTTTCACACTTTTGGCTTTTAGGGTTCCAAATGGAGATGAATTAGGAAAAACTCACTTCGGACTCAACTCATGTATAAAGTGTTATTTATATGTATACATGAAAGGACTAATAAATAGAAAAATTTAAAGTTCATATTACATTTCAACTTTCAAAAGTCTGGACTAGTAATGACTTAAAATGTACATGTGTACATCAACAAAATATTACTCCTTTATCTGAAAAGCAAACAGACAAAAACAACAACGCGGAACAGATATAAAATTAACGCCAGGTTGCGACACATGAAGGAATCGAACAAATTGACAATAAAACTAATAAATGGGCGTTAAAGATCCGTTTGACTGTGCATTAAGGGCGGGACATTTTGACAACTACTGAAAAATGAGGGGATGTTGGATAGTGGCACCTATAAAGACCCCTAAACAGTTGTCGCAATGGTACTTTGACGTGCGGAGAACGCAGTTCTCCAGACACGTCGCATTTGATCACACATTCCCATTCCGAACGGATGTTGGTGTGTATTTATATATTCCACATGAGCATTTTTTATTGCCCGAGGATTGATAGGGGAACTTTGAAACCTTATGGGATAAAACAGTTTTATGAGTAAACATACTCTCCTTAGATAAAAAGTATATTGACAAAATATACATATATCTATTGTAGTAGGTAAGGTAATTTAGTTGCTTGATTCAATTACATTTCAGTATTAATATATTGTATTATGCTTACATTTGAGTTCCTTTATTATTTGAGATTTGCGATAACTTTGTTATGTAATTTTTGAGTACCATTTTGAAGGAACTTATTTAAATAAAAGTATTATAAAAATTTGAAATCAACTAATCGGGTTAAAACGTGGGTACCCATCTGAGGCGGCGGAGGGCATTTCAGGGATAAGAATTGTTCGGTTAAGCGCCAAAGTTTAATTCGTTTTATCGCCAAATTTATAAACTCATTGAGCGAAAACTTAAATTATCTAACAATTTTTTAGCGAATTATTAGTTTTGCATTTTAGTCCTCTTACCAGTTTAAAGTACACAAAGTGTTTTGAAAAAAGTCTCATGGCTACATGATGGCTAAGCGGATACCTACCTGGCTAAATACGCATTCTAGGATGAATAATGTCTTTGATTTATTTTTTTTATTGTTGTAATGTCTGGTATGAATTGGTTTGTAAGAATCACCTTTGTCTAAACTTTCTTGTAAATCAATTGTTGTACATGTATGTTTTCCAGAATTGAGAATTGTTTAAAGAACCTTTAAATATACACACGATCTCAGAATCAATAAAAAAAAAAGAAAAATAACGACTTCGAAGTGTCTAAACAAAATACAGCAACGATATTTATGATGAAAAAAAAACACATCTAAATTATCGTCTTTACAAATGTACTTTATTAAGTTATAACGAAATATCGAAAAGGCAACTCATAAATTTCTTCAACTTAGATAACTGTACTTTTACAATAATAAGAAAAGAAAAGGTATTGACTTCTAAGTGTCTGAAAAAATACATTAATGGATATTTATGATTGAAATTAATCCTTACATTACAGTCTTCACATATGTCAAAAAGACATCTTATAACTTTGTAAACCTGAGATAATTGTAAATCTTGTTTTCAAAGCTACCACCAATATATGATCATTTCATATATACAAAGAACTATATTTATTTATGTCTAAAAAGATAGTACCAATCCTTATTCTTTCTGCGATGTCACTGAAATGTTTATGATTCTTTAATTTATTACCATAATTCCAATAGATTTTTGGATGCTTTCTACCTTAAATTAATTCATTGTTTATTTTTTGATTGAATTGGTTTTTAAGAAATGCCTCTGTCTAATGTCTTCCTGTAAATAAATTGTTGTTTGTTTTACTATCTAAAGTAGCATTTAAAGTGCTTTGAAACGTACCTGTAACACTAACAAATAAAAGACAAAAATAATGACTTATTGTCTAATAAATACATTAAGGGGAATTTATAATTAAAAATATTCCTTAAAAATAGTATTTATAATTTATCATATGATAACGAAATACATAAATCTGTTGACTTTGATAACTGTTAATTGTTTTGTAAGCAAACAATAAATATATTTTCAAATAAGTAATATCATTCCCTGTACTTACTACATTGTATTTAAGCGTTACATATATCGATACATGTGTGTTGTGTTTTAAGGTACATAGATAGATATTCATAGACAGGTCTTACAGTACTGAATATGGGTAGAATGTCATGCACGGGGAGTGTGTTAGTAGTTTAAGTCCATCGAGTCATTGCTGTCATGTGCACTTGAGTCGTATTAGCTCACCTGCCCCCACAATTAGCTGGCGTCCGTCGTCCGTTAACTTTTACACAAAATCTCTGAAACTACTGGGCAATTAGAACTAAACTTAGCCACAATCATCCTTGCGATATCTTGTTTAAAATTTCTGTCCGACGACACCGCTTGCCAACGAACATGACCGACATGACACAAAATGGAACATAGGGGTAAAATGCAAATTTTGTTTATTATCTTGAAACTGCTATAGATACAGAAAATCAAACAGGGGCACATATGTTCAGAATGATGAGATCTTCATACTCCCTAATTACATCAAAACCATCAGATGAGTTCTTATCAGGATTATGGACCTTAACTGATGAATTTTACTATAGTTTGTTTTTTTTATTTTTACCTTTTATCTTAAAAACTATAGAAGATAGAGCAAAACTTTATTCAGCCAAAATAATCAGCAAGACAAAATTTACAAATACGTCAAATGGCCGAAACTTTCAGTTGACTCTTTATAGGAGTTATGACCATTAAATGACGATTTGTTTTCTTCAATTTTAAGTGTTATTGCCAATTATGTTGAAGACTATCATAAATAGATAGTAACATGTTTTAGCCAAATTAAGCAGCAGAAACAATATCCACTAAAAATGGCACTATTACGTCGATAATGCAGAAATGGTTGGTCAACTCTGAATAGCAGTTTTTGCCCTTAAATGACGAGTTTTACCAAAAATTCATTTTTGTAAAAACTATCATAGAGAATTTAATAGTAAAAATGATCAGCAAAACAGTATCTACAATAAGTCATAATGGCCCAAATCATCAGTCAACTCCTTTTAAGAATTATTGGCCTTAAAAGATGTTTTTTTACCATGTTTTTGCCTATTATCTTGAAAACTATAGATAGAAACTATAAAAAGCAAAAATGAAAAGCAGGATAAGATATGCAAATACACCAACATGCCTGAAATTGTTAGCATTGCCTTTAATGATAATGTTTACTAAATTATGTTGTTGGAAGCAACAGGTGATCTCCACTAGCCATTTAAAGTTCCATGTATAATTGTTGTTCGGACTCTAGCAGTTTCACGGTCAACCCAATACATACTGAACAGTAAAATGAGCAATTCAACGCTTGAAATACCAAGGAAGAAATCCGGTGCCTGTATTAAACATGGCAAATCTTGTGGAGGAGATAAAATTCTCAATGAATGTATAAAATCCACACCAAATCAGTTGATGCACATAATTATACGAACAGATTTTCAATTTGATATTTGAAAAGGGCCTTGTACCACAAAGTTTAGTAACTTTCAGAATAAGAATTTTAAAAAATGTCAATGATCTAAAAAAAACTATAAACCCGTTACTATTGTCAGCTGTCTTGGAAAAATTCCTCACTGCTGGACTAAATAAAAAACTGAATAATTTTTCTGAAGAATTCCAATACACACAGGAGAACCAGGCAGGTTTCGACAAATATATTCCACCATGGATAAGATATTCACATTATATCTACTTTAAGAAGACCTGAAATTTAATAGAAAAATATTATTTAGTGCATTCATACACTTTGAGAAGGAATTCAACAATGTGTTGAGAAACGCATTACCTTATAAAATGTTGCTGAATCATATAAATAGGAGAACATGATTTATTCATTAGTTATAATTCGCTTTGAACCAGCTTTCAGGAACTGTGAGTAGCCTTATTTTGGCTCTTAGAGTCTTTTGTTTATGCTAGTTGTTTTTGTATCTGGTACCGATCTTTTGAGTTAAGCCAACCGCTACTGATTTAACAGTATGTTCTTATGTTGTACTGTTGCACCACTGTTTCAGGTAGGGGGAGGGTTGAGCGCTCACAAACATGTTTAACCCCGCCACTTTCTTTATGTGCTTTTCCCCAAGTCTGGAGCCTGTAGTAGGTTTTCGTTGGTTCTTGTCTGTTATATTTGTTTTTCGTAAATTGTTTTGTTATAGAATAGGCCGTTAGTTTTCTCGTATGAATTGTTTCACATTGTTCATGTTGTGGCCTTTTATATCCGACTGTATATTTTTTTTCATTATTGAAGGCCATAAGGTTGCCTGCAATTACTTACTTCTACTTCATATGAAATCTGGTGGATAATTGTCTCATTAATAATAATATCACAGCTCCTATCTTTACTATTTAGTCATTTACAATATGTACAGCAACAGTAAGTCCTGTATTTCCTACAATAACCATACATCTGAATATTTTCGATGTGACAATGGGTCATACAGGATGAAAACTTTATCCCCTTTTCTATTCTCCTTATTTTTAAATGACTTAAAACATTTCCTCTCTAGTAAAAATATATCAGTGTTGAAATTGCTTTTTTGACTATATAGATAGTGAACAGAATGTTTACATACAATGAATGTCATACGGTACGCCGATGATGATGTATTAATGGCCGCAACTTCACAAGATTTGAAAAATGGCTAACAGGTTTCAGTTCAGTGAATACTGTATGAGGTGGTTATGTTTGATAGGTTATGTTGGGTTTATGAGATTTTCTGAATTAATAAATATTTGTTCCTGTGACGATCAATTTCATTCCACTGATGTGTCGATTTTATAGAAAAAAGCAAAACGGACAAATACAGACAAGGAAATGACGGAAGCAATGTTCTTAAAATACATGGTCAGTATAAAGATATTATCTAATTATATACATTATTAGCAAAAATGGAACTCAGTGATGAAAATTACATTTTTCGACAAATTACAAATTGCAAAAACTTCAAACTCTATCAATAACGTTGCGAGGGTCTCATTTCTCACCTAAAGCAAGGAAATTGTTATTGAAAAAGTTGGAAGCCATAGGATTGGATAAGAAAAAGTTTGAATTTCACTTACTTCGTTCCGAAGGGCATCATCTGCGGTTAATGCCGGGATATCAGATAGATTGTTTAAAACATGCTAGATTGAGATCCGAATCTGTTATATTGTTTAAAACATGCTTGATTGAGATCCGAATGTGCTAAGGATTAAAACATTATTATTCAATTATCTGTGTCTCAGAAATTAGGGATTTAATTAAAAATTTTGCATATACTTGCCCGATCTTTGTTTTTTTCGAAATCGCACTTGACTTTTGCAAGTGGCTACTCCAATTTTGTATTGTATTGATAAATATTTTATGTTCAAAAACAAAAAAAGTTGATCTAAAGACACACAAAAAAAAAAAAAAAAAAAAAAAGTAAAGGTCACATTCGTGTATTAACGTTATCATAGCGGTTTACATCTTATCAAAAACCTTATTTATTCAAACAACTGTTACTACATATGATATAATCTACTATAAATAGCGCACAAAAATACATTATCAAAAGCAAAGTTTAACGTTTTAACCCTTGATGTTACTGCTTCATCATTCAATAAGAACCCAAGCATTTCACACTGTATACATTACAAAAATTCATGTTTATTTATTTTTTTTTTTCTCTTTTGTATTTTTCACCTTTTTCATATTTATATATTTATTACAGAAAATGTCAGTATTTATATTCATGTATTGTTCAATAAGTGTATTATTTGTGCAATAGGAAAGCACATTTGCTTGTTTCTGAATCCTAAATATTTATTTCAATTCTATTATATCGTTATGTGATGATTTATCTGAATAAATATTGTTTAAACTAAACAACTGACACTACATATGATATAATCTGCTAAAAATAGCGGACAACCGTAGAATTTAAAAATTGAAGTAAAATATAAGAAAATATTTATTCAAAATAAGATAACATTTTTATATATATTCTGTGTTGACAGAAGAAGCATGCTTTTAATTATTATATGTCTATAGTTGATGATTATGGCCAACATTTATGATAAAGAGGTGGATTCCGAAGTTTATACATGTCTTTGGCTAATACAGGAGTCAATTCGTAAACAGCATGTCCACCATTAGCAAAAACTATCGAGCATTAAGGAAATTGCTTACATCTCCAAGAAACCGTATATTACTGTCTTTGACTGATATATATATTGAAAATCATAAATTGTTAGTCAGAGGCAGTCATAAGTGGAGAATAGTCTCTTCTTAAACCAGTGTTGGGAAATTTGGTGATAATACCAGGCCTAGAGCTGTAGTGGTTTTATTAAGTTCAGAAAAGCAAAGCAGATGTCAACTCAGTGAAACAGTAGGCCAAAGTTTATTATAACTGTAGAGTTTTTAAACTTCTTATGAATCTTCCGTGATCTGTCAATGTTTTTATATTTCCATAAATAAACTCATCATAGACACCAGGATTAAAATTGTGTATGCCAGACGCACGTGTTGTCTACAAAAGAGTCATCGTGACGCTCGAATAAAAAATCAGAAAGGTTTTGCCAAATACAGCTAGAAATTCACAGTTTTGTTAACAGTTAAATTATAATTACATATTATATCAATATTAATTCATGACTACTGGGCTGGTGATACCCTTGAGGAAGACACCTCCACCAGCAGTGGTATTATATGTTTACGCTTCTGGTTACTCCTTTTGTTAAAAATGTTTCTCTGATTAGTCAAATATATTTCATCTTTGTTATGGACATCATTTAGTATTAACAATTATACTCATTGTCGTGAAAACAACCAATCATAATATCTCGTGCAAATGCCCAAAGCAAAGATTTGTAATTGGTTTGTTGTCATTTATGTCATTATAAGGTTGAAAAATAAAGGCAACAGTAGTATACCGCTGTTCAATAGTCATAAATCGATTAAGCGAAAACAAATCCGGGTCACAAAACAAAACCGAAGGAAACACATCAACTAAAAGAGGAAAGCAACGGAACAACAGAAACACTGAACTGCAATAAAAAAACGGCAAAAAACATAGAAACGAACTATTTGATAACAATGTTTTATTCCTGAATTGGTACAGGATATTTTATGAAAAAATGGTGGGTTGAACACATGCAAAAATACAGTCTTTAAACTGAATTTCAGGACAATTGTGACTTACATTTTTATACGAACTGTAAACAAATATTTTGCTTTTTTTTCTGTCAACTCATAAATCAAACTTATGATCAGTACTATCTTGTCTCTGTTTTTCAATATGATAAGTGACAGGGAATATCTTTTAACCGGGCGTTTTCTTTCTACTTTTATATCATACAAATAATAAATACGTATAAATTATTGTGTTTCAGAAAATAATTATTACATATAAATGTATTGTCTCAAATGACGTCACGACATGTATAAAATCATTTAGCGTAACTGATGAAAGAACACATTTTCGCATTGATTTAGAAGAAAAAGGTCGACACGGTGATACGTCTTATGTTATAAGCAGATCTCGGTGATGATCTGTCGTTAATTACAGGCAATTCTAGGTGTGAACACCTTCTAGACACAGGGTATTGACATTAAATATTTGTTGAATGAAAGTAAGAATTGATACTTTATAAGCAGTAATCGTTGTCATTTTGCTTATTTTTCTCTGTTACCTATTCTCACATCGAACTCGGACTTCTTTTAAACTGAGTTTTACTGTGCGATTTGTTGTGTGTGAGTTTGTTTATTCCACATTGACTAGAGGTATTGAGGAGGGTTGAAATCTCACAAAACATGTCAACCCCGCTGCATTTTTGCGCCTGTCCCAAGCCAGGAACCACTGGCCTTTGTTGGTCTTGTATGTTTTTTTTTAATTATTTTGGTTCATTTATATGTTTCGGAGTTAGGTGTGACGTCTATTTTCGCTGAATGAGTAGCCAGCTGAACCCCGCCTCCGGGTGCTGGATTTTCTTGCTGTGTTGAAGACCGATTGGTGGCATTGGGCTGGTTTCTGCTCGTTAGTCGGGTTGTTGTCTCTTTGACACATTACCAGTTTCCATTCTCAGTTTAATAGTACCCAATTTATGTTTGTATATTACTTAATCCCGGAGCGAATTGCGTACTAGATCGGCATGGATAATCATCGAATATTCATATATATTATTTTAATTAATTAAATTTAATTTCAATCGTTTTAAATTAACATTACAGATAAATTGATAACATTTTATTCCTCGTCTTTTGTCAGTTAATACAATCAAAATACAATTCAAGCTGCCCAAGACATAAATAATGGCCAAATTTAGAAAAAGATAACGATTTTCATATCAACTATTTAAAGAAATTTATTTCAAAATCAGATTCAAAATATACAATTTGGCACCGCAAATATCAAATCGTTTACAGATTAGGCATTTATTTTAGCTTTTAAGAAAGGAAATTGAAAGAAAAGACTTACTTGTGGACCCTAAAATTTCAAATGGTCACACAATCTGTCAGCTCGATAAAAATCACCTTGGATATTTTTCTTAAAAAAAGGAAGTCATTTTTTCAAAAAGCACAACAAATGGATCATCAATGCGAGTTACAAGAAGTATGACAAAAGAACTATCAACAACCAAAAGCTCACCAGCAACAAGACATTCGAAGCGAGAGTGGGTATTACACACATTTGTTTGACAAGACGTAAACTTATTTTCTGCAGAAATAATAATAAAGAGATGGCGAAAGGTCTTTATGCAGCACTGCTCAATTTTCCACGAACTTTGTCGACAGTTACACTAAAGATCTAGCAGAGCTTTTAAAGACCGTTTCTGATGAACGATTAAACAGGGCTTACAGCTTAACTATTCATGAGTGGAAAACAGTTGCGATGAGGTTTTTACTCTTTTGAAAATTTTTTTTTTTCTTTTTGGTTCTGAAAATAAAAGAATAAAAGTAAAATAATATACAATTTGCACCAGTACTGAAAGCTGAATTGCAATTTATGAATAATTCAGCACACGCTATAACGTTGCATATAGAAATAATATTTGTGGTATTTTTTCGAAGTCATCCAGGTTTTAATAATTGATTTATATTTTATAACTCTTACTATAACTTTCAACACTTTATCTTTAATAGAAATGTTCTCATGAAAGGGTTTGGATGTGTTGGATATTATATATACATATGAAAAAAGACGATGAAGAGGAGCAGAGGTCAGTGCATGATTATGTGAAGAAATATCTCAGTGATCTCGCTGGACAGTACAACCTGCAAGTTGGATATAACCAACGCAAGATCACTTTATTCTCGAAACTCGAACAAGGAAGTAAGATTAAAAGAAAAGAAACAAATTGATGAGCTAATGAAATACTGATCGCTCAGAATGTTTCTCGATGAAAAAAATGGTACATATTTCTTTACAACTTTTGCGCATGTAATTCCAGAGAACGAACATGCATATTCGCCAGATGACTATTTAAAACTCGGTCAAAATGTTTTCATTCATTAGTAAGAGTGCAATTCAAATCATTATGCTTAAAATAATCCATGCGTTGGTACCTTAAATTATTAAGGTCAATTGTTTTAATTTTGTGTCCTAGAAGGCTGAATGTTGGTAGTAATTAATCATACTGACGGACTTTAAAAATGCAACACAAAAGTTTGCAGTTTGAAAGTTTAATTGATTTTGTCACGTTTTATGTTCAAATCTTGTGGTATGGCAATGAATCCCTATTTTACTCCATTTCAATGGATGTGTCACCGTCGAAGGTAGTGACTGCTTTTAACCAACACCTAAATGATTGACAGAAAAGTTAACAAGTTCTTTTGTGCATTTTTTGAGTTCTGTTTTGTCAATTCGGATTTGGCCTCTGCCTTACCCATTGCAGTCTGTTTTGGCAATTATGCGGTTTAAACTAATTTTTAATGAATACCGTTAACCTGCAGAATTGAATAAATTAATTTTGATCAATACTGACCAACGATGTTTGCAAATTCGACTGTTTTGAAACGCATAATAGTACTTCCATAGTAATACAAATGTCTTTTGTACTCCCGAGTACTGAATAATTTGTATGAAATGCCTGGTCTTGCTCCTTTTTTAGATAAAATGATTTTTCTCTTGGTTTCTATCTTCAAAACTGATAAACTCGAAAACAACTTCCTTCTCGCGTAACATGTAGTCCCTAGCAGCCAAACGGACTTTCCTGTCGATACACACAATCTGTAATGCAGTAATTGTTGTTGTCATTGGTGACAGTCTTTCATTTTCGTAAAAACATTTATTTTTTTTAACATAAGTCATGATATAGCTTACTATACTGTATGGGGTTTTCTCATTGTCGAAGGCCTTACGATAGTTGTTTGTATCCTGGTTAATAGTTTGTCTATTGGTAATCTTATCTCGTCTCCATTTTTGTGTTGCTACGAGCCAAAATAATTTGTCCGGATAGAGTGATACGTCACATTCAAACTGTTTATAATCCACACCTCAGGGAGTGCTTGAATTTTATATATCTGGTGAACTTGAAATTACTACAGAAACTAGAAGATATGTTTCATATATTGACCACTTCCTCGATACTGACAAAGACTTCAAAATAGAATCTATTACGCAGACGGTGACTTCCAACTAAAATTTTTGACAAACGTGATGATTTCAGCTTTCAATTGTCAACTTCTCATTTCTCAGCAGTAACATCTGCACCACGGTAAGACGTTAAGATATCTCAAGTAATACGCTACATGTGTGCATGTGCAAACTTTACAGACCTCATCAACAGTGTAGTATTATGTGCGAGAACGACTAAAATTGACACTACAGAATTTTTACGGTAATCACAAAGAATAAGTTGACCGATACGATGTGTCTGTGTTTCAACTCATTATCAACATGTTTTCACAGTCTTTGATCGTTAGATACCAGAAAAGTAGTTTGCTTTGTAATTTTACCGATGCTGTCCTATTTCCAAAAGTGACAGTTTTAACTAGGTGTAGATTCGAATGGCGGGTGAGGCATACGTATCAGAAGACGTTTACCTTGTCAACACATCCGGTGTCGCTCCTTTTGTTAGCTTGATTTGTACCTTTTAAATCAATTTATAAGATTTTCATTTATATATTTTTCTTTTGAGTACGCACTTTGAAAATTCAGCATTGAGTGTCGTTCTAGTATAGTTAAATAGGGCGCCTATCATATCGAATCACTAATTGTTTTTCGGCGCCGCTATATTGTCAAAGCGTGGCGATGTGACGTTTAACCACAACAAAATTACCACCAAATGTTATAGCGGCAACTGTCATTTACATCCTTCAGTTAAAAGATAACCATTTGTTTTGTAAAATACTTTGGTGAATAAAAGAGTTTATTACATTGGTTGCAAAAGGGGAAGTCTGACAAAATCAAACGTTAGACTTTATCGAAACGAATGGAAACCAGCTGTCATATTCCTGACTTGGTACAGGTATTTTCCGTTATTTACTATCATAACTTTAGTATAATACAAGATATGTTTTGTGTTTATCAAGTAAAGTCATCATGATGAATAGCAAAATAATCAGATGTTCTTGATAAACGGTTTATGTTTTATTTGTTATATGATATTTTTTATGCGAATTTCCGTATAGTATCAACTTAATATATTAGATTTATCATTTAGCAAAACATGACTATAGTTAGGACAAATATGCATTCATACAAAAGCATTTCTGTCTCTGATAATTCAATTTCAGTGCATAAAATTCTTTTTGTGTTATTTCATTTGCACATTTTATACAGGTCAAACCAACTACCTGAAAATAAACAGTAAATATCCCTCATGTGGGGGGTGCGTAGCATATCATTAAAAAAAGTTTGCCGTCATTCATTTTAGTAATAGCCTTCAAAATGCGTTTATATGAACAATATTGTTCATATGTGTTCTACGATCTATTTCTGCTTGAGAATCTATATATTTTTATATACACATTAGACATAGGTCCACATATTATTACCTTGCACCAGAATGCGAAGCTTTTAGTTTGATATGATACCGCATATCAGTCTAATGAATTATATCCAAATAGACAACCTTAGGTCAAATGAATATATTGTTTGTCAGTTTAACTATTTAAAATGCTTTATTTTCCATTCAAACTCCCGTATTCGGGACCTTCAGTATGGATGGAGATAATCATTGCTGTTCCTCGCTAGGTGGCACTATGTGTCAATATAACAATAATAATTTATATGACATCAAAAGAAATATCAAATAATGAACCAATATAACTAATATTTACTAAATATTGACCCAATTTTTTCAATATAAAGGAACAATTTACAACTGATCTACAAGTGGGAGGTTTAACTAGCAAGTAAACCCACCATTTTCTTCTGTACCAAGTCAGGAATATAGCAGTTGTTGTTCACTTGTTCCGTTGATTTATAGCAGTTGATTTGTCAGTTTTTATGGACTTCCCTTCCCCCCTTTTTGAATTTGCCATGGAGTTCAGTATTTTTATTATACTTTTTTACTTCTACAATTCAAAAATAAAAACTCCATTCCATTCCTGAAAAATCACAAAAACAAAGCGAAAGTATATTTTTGATACTGTGAAGCACTTCATAAATTTTAAGAAAGGTTATTAATGTTGTTGTAATGCTTCACAAAAACCATTTGTTGTAAGGAACGAAAAAGTAAGGTAAAAAGCAACTGATTGTATTTTATCCCTTCATAGATAAATGTAAATTTGTTCACTCTACTAAAGGGTGCAGTGATCGCGGAAGTTATGTGGCAACAAATCAGTAAAAAGATATGTTATTATCTAACCTGATCATGCGAAATCAGTCTAAATGTAGGTATGAGAAATAATTGTATTACAAATATAAAAAAATTACAAATCAGCGTCATTTGGACTTTGGATGATAGTTGATTAATTGGCAATCAAACCACATCTCCTTTTTCTTTTTTTATTTATCGTTTGTATAGTGAAATAGTTACAAAGCAAAATTCACTGAGATTGAACCAACAATAGCCCTATTCTCCAACAAAAGCGAAGAGGAATAACTAATGTAAGTAAATTGTACAATTATTTCAATAAGGGGCGACCATTTGAGTTTCTGGGGTGAAGGAAGATTTTGAAAATAAATAACTTGGCCTATTAGGAACATAAAAAAAATATTTGTTGACAAGACAGGTTGAAAATGAATATTCAGATAACAAATGGCGAAGACGCTGAACATAATCAGTATGCGTAGCAACATCTGAAATTGAATATTCAATCCATGAAAATTCTCCTGCTCCCCTTCCCCCGTGAAAGATACATAGGGAATATTTAAACTCATAAGTCGAAAATGACGATATAATGCATTGGCATAAACTGAAAAACGACAAAAAGTCAAACAACAGTACACAAAACACAACATAGAAAACTAAAGACTGTGCAACACGACCCCACACCAAAACCCGGGTTTAAACCATGATTTCTCTCATATACTGGTCATAATGATGAACCGTTTAGACTGACATCTTTATTTTTCCAATATGTGTTCTAATAATTCAATATTTAATAAAATTTTGCTTGCAAAGCCAAATTCCTTCCAATTTTTATTTTTTTTTAATTATGTCCCCCTCCCCTTTTCCAAAAATCCTGGATCCGCCCCTGATTGATACTCAAACTCTTATTTGGGGAGTCCAGTTTTATTATGTCTTTAACTCCCATGCATGCCATTCTTTTTTACTGATGGCGTCTTACTAGGATTGACTTGCTTTTCATTTTCATTTAAACTAAGGTTTCATATAAGATAGATAATTTGACAAGTAGACAATATTACAATAAAAGAAAATATAATAACAGCACAATTATATTATCATTTACATTGATATTGAAAGATCTATTTATTTCAGCTGTACATTATTGTTAAACAAAAATGGCCACAAATTATGAACTAGAGGTTGATCCCGAAGCATACGCGTGTCTTTGGCTGACACAGAAGTCATTTAGTAAACAGCATGCTGAACAATTCAAGAAGATATCAAAAATAGATGAAATTGATGGAATTTTTCGTAAGCCGCGTGTTAGCGTATTGACTTATTCACATGTTGATAATTTTAAATTCGTAGTTGGTTGCCATAATGAATGGAAAATAGTCTCTTCTGAGACAAGTATTAAGATGTCCGAAGACATATCCAGACCAAGGACTGTGGTAGTTTTGTTGAGTCCAAGAAGACAACAAGGAATCTGTCACCTCAGTGAGGACGTTAGTAATATAAAATTTTACTGAATTTTTTTATCTTCGTATACCGATATCTAAATTACTATGGCTGTGTTATATTTTAGTTTATTGGTTTGCAAGATAAAAACGTAAAAACCAAGCACGACAACCTAAACTATTATTTTTTTCTCCTTGTCTTTAAGGGTTGTCTTTTGTTGGATTTCCATTTAATTTACGTATACCACACCATTTCTTTTTATTAATATAAAACATTCACAGTAAAGTTAACGACAAAACATGCGGAAAAATACTTTTCATATATTTGATGATTGGTTAGGTAAAGATTGGGCATACAATTTTAAGGAATGTGTTAGTGTGTGCATTATTGAGCGCTCACAAACATATTTAACCCCGCCACATTCTTTATGTGCCTGTCCCAAGTCAGGAGCCTGTAATTCAGTGGTTGTCGTTGGTTTATGTCTGTCATATTTGTTTTTTTGTAAATTGTTTTGTGAAATAAGGACGTTATGTTTCTCTATTAAATTGTTTCATATTTTTATATCCGACTATACGATATGAGTTTTTCTCATTGTTGAAGGCCGTACGGTTGCCTATAATTGCTTACATCCACTTAATTTGAACTTTGGTGGATAGTTGTCTCATTGGCAATCATACCTCATCTCATGGTTTTTATATTATTACTTCATGAAATCGACAATGATTTGTGAATCGATACTATTAAAAGGAATATACTAAAAATATTTAAAATAATTTGTGTAGAATGACAAACATTTCGGCACAATAATATAAAGTATATGTGTGTGTGTGTGTTTGCATATTTGTCTCTCCGTCTGCCTGTATCATTTATTTTACTGTCAATCCTTCTTTCAATAGCATATTTCCTTCTTCGTTTTTTTCTAGAGAAAGTTCACTGTTTGGAGACGTACATAAAGGAACATTATCTACTATTTATCAATTTGAGCAGAGTTAAATAGTCAGCAATTCTATTAATGTGGAGCAATGATATGTCTCATTCTTTGTAATATGCAGCGCAAAAAAAAAATTATAAGGAATATTTTTATTTGAAAAACAAATGGATCTTTTCATTGCTACAAGAATAAAGAACAAAATTTCTCTTTAAGGTTTTCTTTTGATAACATCTGAACCATTTGTTGACTAACAAAACTTTAGAATAAACATTTCAAGAGTTTTAAAAAATTAAAATTAATCGGCTAATATGATGGCGAAATGGAAGAAATATGTAAAAATGTCAGAGTTGAGGCATGTATGTAATTTTATCACTATTTTTAATTCAATATTTTGAACTTAGATCTCCGCCGATTTTATTGAATCAGTCTTAAATCTGGACATGTTATCCCCATTGTCCAGTTTTGAGCCAATAGCAGGTTTAGTAATTTAAAACCTCTGTATTTTCCATTAAAAGGACAACACTTACAGAGTCGATTTCATAGGCTTTTCCAACGAATTTGTTTATCTTTATTTATGTTATCTCGGTTAAATCATGTTAATCTAAAGTAAAAGAACTGTACATTTACGCTCTGCAATGCATTTCCATGGAAATAAATGTTTACAGTAATCAAATATTTTTTCCAAAAAATAATATCTGACTCATATATTGGTCATCTGTGTATTGGACTTAGTGCTATGCGCATGTCATAGGCTTAAAAATAGAAACTAGTAATGCATGTATAATAATGAGGGTAATTCATCTCCATTGTGATATCAAAGATATATAACATTATAAGTACTTACAATGATAATTTGAGTTATGAGATAAACCAATTTTAAGAATGAAAACATGTATTTCTAATGACTTTTTTTTACATACGTATGCGCAAATAAAATGTATACTATAATGTTAATCTATACAAAATAATATTTGTAAAAAAAAATGCATACAATGTACTTTTTATAGATCAATGTTAGATATAATGAATCAATATATGCACTAACGTTATCAGATATGTAGATACCATATGCCCCTGATAATCAGTGAAACTTTATCGATGGATGACTTAACATGCAAGGGCGAAATGTAGGAGTATTCACCATCAAAGCGATTATGCTCGCATCGTAAATTTCGTTATGTTATTTATAATCATAACTCAGCAATTTATAATATGTAATTCAACCTCTGTAAAAGTAGAATCAATTATATTTTAGTAATCCTGGCTTCATAGCAAATAAGGCGTCGTAAAATCTAGCAAAAAGTTTATTCAAGCAGCAGGTTCCATTTTTTCTTGGTTGTAATCCCGTATTAAAAACTAAAGCGTACAGACCATATATTATGTGGAGATCATAACTTCGGTTTCTTCACGGTCATTATCGTATTTAAAAACAAACTTGTTTTTATGATACCTCCGTCGTTTGTCTTCATATTTAAACAAGGAGATAAAAGCACTTGTATAAAGCATAAAAGAAAATTATGGAATCAAAACAGTCCTGACTATGAACTCCGAAGCTAACTGTGCAAATTTGTTTTAAACGTATGAAAACCTGTTCTTGATTGTCTTCATTTTTCAAACATACCAGAACCATTATTCTTTCATGTCAAATTATATAAAGAAAACACATTTTAGTAATAAAAATTCTTCCATTAGCAAAGCAAACAAAAAAATAAGTTCCATCATTTTAAGCATTATAATCAGAAAACAAAATTCATACAAAGTTTTACTTTTACTTCAATTGAAATTTCGAAGATTAATTGATTATATTTTGCTAAACGTCCAGTGGCAAATATTTCGTGCATGTTCAGGACGAGAAATTTCGAAGAAGATTAATGTTTGATTTATCTAAATTTCGGTAACGATAACTTTTGTTGTCTTTATACAAGGTAAAAACAGATAAGTGTTCCCATTGGTATAAGATATTGATATTTCTGTTAAATCTCACCTTCTTTGTGGAGGCGGTAAAGTCTTTTATATATTTTTAATGTATATTCTCAAATTATACATCAATATTTATATAAAAAAAAAGTAAAAACATTAAACTTTATGATCATTGTGCGTAACTTTTTAATGTTTGTCATTTTATATATGAAAATGCCTTCTTGTTTATACCGGTAACTTATTGTGACCGAGATTATTTTGACAGATTTTTGTCTTTCCCAATAAATAAAAAAATAACTTTGTAAAAATTAGATTTGGCAATACACTAACGGCTTTGATCCATTTTGAGGGGGACTTATATGCGGTTTAATCGTATAGCAAACTTCAAATGTACCTGTGCTAAAAGGATCAAATTGGTTAAAATAACGTTGTTATAATCGTCATGTTAACCATGGATTATTACCTTTATTCTTTAACTTTTTAAATTTTCATGGAACCTTATTTGTATTGTTAACGTCTTTCAAACCTAAACTGTGCCAAAAACCAAATTCATCTGTTGACTGTCAATTTAGTCATTATATCAGAACCAAGATCGTCTTTTAATGACAACAAACGGCGTACATATATACTATATGTACATGCCTTCCCTCGTCCGTGACCATGTACTAGCTAATTCTTTTTTTATATATGATATAGCAAATGTAAAATAATTTCTTTAATTATTTTTGTAGGACCTAAAACTTTTATGTATCGTTAACAACACTAGCGAACATCCTGACAATATAATCTACCTTGTGAAAGGATCAGACGATGATGTTATATGTGACACAGAAGAACTTGAGAAACTCAGCGATGAAATACACAAAATCAGCAGAAAAAGTAGTCATAATGAGATATTTAAGAAACTTTTTTTATTACAAGATGAACAAGTTTCTGTTCGTATTGGAATGTGTTTGCTGAACAGTCTTACTTGTATTATCAATAGAATTCTTGAAAAAGTGCAAGTTTTCAATGGCTCTATGAATTACAAACTGACAGATTTAGTAAATAATAAGAATTATCATATCAATATTTTCGAGAAATTTATTTCAAAATCGGGTTTCAAAATATGCAATTTGGCATCACAAACATCAAATCGCGTAAAGATTAGAAAATTGATTAAGCTTTTAAAAAAAGAAATTGAAAGAAAAGACTTGCTTGTTGGAGTTAACATTTCTAAAGGCAACAAAAATAATCAGATAGGTAAAGTCGGTAAAAATCTTGAAACTAGATTTGGTATTTGTCTTCAGAAAAGAAAAACTTTCTTGAAAAAAAAACAATTCCATATACACAATGGGCGCACACCAAAATATTCATCTACGCGATTAACGAGAAGTATGACAAAAGAAGGCTTAATACCCAAAAACTCCAAGACAACAAAGGCATTAGATACAAAGAAGGATATTAAACATATTTGTCTGACCAGGTGTAGCAACATTTTTTGTAGAAATAATTTTAAAGAGATGGCAGAAGAAGTTTATACAGAACTTCTCCATTCGTCAACAAAATTTGTCCACAGCTATACCGAAGATCTAGCAGAGTTTCCGAAGATGATTTCCGACGAACGGTTAAAAAGGGCTTACAGCTTAAACATTCATGAGTGGAAAACAGTTGCTATGAGGTATACTTTATAGGTGAATGCTTTTCTTTTCGGTTTTGAAAATAATAAAGTATTTAAAGTACTAATTGTCTAGTATAATTGTTCCATCACTACTGACATCGATAGACAATGTATGAATTCTGTAATACATTTTATTCTTTTGATTTTATGAAAAAAAGAAAAAAAAAGAAAAAAAGAAGTCAGCAACGGCTTTAACCAATGTTTATTTCTTACAAAATAAACTTATTTATCATTAATTTCAGAAATGTGCTCGTGAAAGGCTTTGGATGTGTTGAAAATAATATGTTTATCTATCTCAAAACCAACGATGAAGATGAAAAGTTTTCAATATCTGAATACGTAAAGAAATATCTCAGTGACCCACCAGATAATTACAAGCTGCAAATCATATATAAACAACGCAAAATCTCTTTATTCTCGAAACTCGAACAGGGAAGCAAAATTAATAGAAAAGAAACTGTGCAGCAACCTGATAAACCTAGAAAATACGGATCGGTCGGAATGTTTCTTGAGGACGAACATGGCAAATCTTTCTTTACAACTTGTGCACATGTTATTGGAAAAGAAGAATATGCATATTCACCAGATGACAATTCAATAATTGGACGGAACGTTTATATCAACCATTCAGTTTGCAATGAGAACGACAAAAAATACCCTTATATTGACTTTTCGCTGGTTCAGGTTTCTCCTGAAAAAACATTAACCTGCACATTTGGTCTAAAAACGATAGGCGGTGATTTTAAAAACGGTCTAATTTTTAGAGGAGACTTGTCAGAAATTCTTAAGCGAAATGTTTATAAATGGGGTGCAACATCACCTTTTTTGCGACAAGGCAAGTGTACTGGATTCGAGGATGAAGGGTCTATTTTGTATTTGATGGTAGATACTAAGGACTTTGCAGAAGAGGGCGATAGTGGAGCCATTGTATGTGTCGGAGAAGACTTTGAAACAGGCTTAGCGGCATTTGTTATCGTAGGCGGTTCGCAGGACGATTCGGCATGTACAAATACTTCAAACTCTGAACGCAGTTATTTAGTTTATAAAGTATCTGATGCTTTAGATAAAATTTCTGGAATGAAGCCATGTTTGATTCCATCCACAAGAACGATTTCAATTTCATCATTACATTCTGATTCCATTCAGAGTACGTAAAAGACATGATGATGTCTGAAGTTTCCTGTAAACAGTTGAGACATTCAAGTTTAGTTGCTTTGTCTTTTTGCTGACGGTAAGGTTGAACCCGAAGACAACAACTGATTCTATTGCTTTCTTATACATAAAGACAAATGTAATCTGAACAATTAGTACAAAACCTTTCTTTTTAAACTGCAGTTTGAAAGGAATTTATATTTGGATAAATCAATTTTCTCATCTTACTTAAAATGTCATTATTTGTATTCATTTAATAGCATTTAAAACACATTATAGCTTAAATGCCAACAGTGCACAAACAAAAATTTAAAACAGCATACGAAAACAGCTGTTTTAAATAGATATATATGCGAGTAAACTGCTGTAGGTTTTAATCAAATATAGTGCTGCGTGATGACATATAACAATAATAAGATATCGTATGATTTCCAATGAGATAACTCTCCACAATAGACCATACAACACAGAAAAAAAAAATAGAACATTAATAACTGTTTATAAAGAAACAAATTATGTTGACTAGTTTGTTGAAATTTTGAACGTATCTTTACCAATTGCTATATTTAGGCACAACTCGTAAAAACCACATACAATATTACCATTAATAAATGTAACGGAAGCCACAGATGTATATTTATTATCATTATCATAGCATTATTATTCCACAATGAAGATTCCTAGTTTCGAAAGAAACTGAAGATACTCGTAAAGCGGATTGTATTCGTAGCGGCTGACAAAGCAGCCAAACATGTGATGATGGTTCCCTTACTTCTATCAAATAATTTATCATTAACTGTTGTAATAAAGCATATAAAAATAAAGGAATAAGTTATTTGTGGTAGTAAAAAAAATATGTGGATGTTTTATATAAAGTACGTGATTTTAGGATTTTTCGTCTCTCACCACCACACGTCCACACACTCTTATCAACTAGAAGAGTTCTTATTTAATAAAATCTACCTTTTAAATCTCATTGCTTATGTAATATAAAATTAAAGGGATGTGGTATGATTGCCAAGGAGACAAATATCCATCAGCGTTCATACGAAGTGGTTGTTAGCAATTATAGGCTACCTGCGGCCTTCAACAATGAGAAAAATAACCTGCGTAGTCGGCTACAAAACGCCCGGACATGAAAAATGTGAAACAATTCAAACGAAACATCTAACAGCCTAATTTATAACAGAACAATTTACGAAAACAATATGACTGATATGAAGCAACGACAAACACTGAAATACTGGCTCCTGACTTGGGACAGGCACATAAAGAATGTGGCAGGCTTAAACATGTTTGGGAGTGCTTTACTCTCCCCCTCACCTGTGACAGTAGTGTAACAGCACAATATAAGAAAAATCTGTAAAAATCAGTTGGGATTGGCTTAATTTAAAAACGCGGTACGAGATACAAATACAACTAACATACATGTGAAAAACAAAAGACACAAAGCACCGTAATAAAAGTACTCGCGGTTACTGAAAGTACTGAGGCAGCAATGCCATAAAACATCATAGTTTCTCCCAGTATGTAAAAATCCAGTGACAGCTCTCACAGAATCCGGTTCTTCTGGTGAGATTTTGTCGAGATTCAGAAGGAATAGCAAACTCAGCAGACAAACCATATTACATTACTTGAAACATACATCAACATTCATAGTTTCTATTCCACTATTAGATAAAAACTTTCCTTAATCAACGCGAGCATATTTACTTAAAATATGTTTTAATCTACTAAAAATAAAAATTAATGATATTCAAGGGTCTTACTTCAATGTTAAATTGATAACCTATGATAATAAGCTTATTCAAGTGATAAATGCGTTAATAGGATCGTATCTAAATTTAGGAGGTCTCTATAAATATCATCGATATCACGGTAAGTACAGTATAAGAAAAGGACATCTCGTTTGTAATAAGGTACATCCAAACTGCCAAACCAAATCTTTGTATCTATTGAGAGAAGTTAGTAATTGTTTTAATTACTAATTTGAAGAAACGAAATCCCTTATTTACCTACTGATCAGATATATATAAATTAAATTTGTTGAAAGTTAAAACGTCAATACAGATACGGACAAAGCGAACAAGATGGAGAATATACACACCGTGAAGATTGGCGAAAGAAACCAACAAAATTACAAAACAGAAATAATCTTTTTTGTCGTAATTTTTGGTATCGAGACCAGTACATGTGTGAAACTGAAACTATTTAATCTAGAAAAAGACAAGTATTGCTGCTTATATTAGATATGTTTAAAGTTCTATCCTGGAAGCATAAATTTCTTCAGTAAAGTTTCAGTTTTCTTGATTACTGAGAAGTATTTAATGCAAACATATCATCAAGGTAACGGTAGGTGTTTTCTTTTTTCTTTTTTACATGAACTGGGATTTAGACGGATCTTGACATTGTTTTACCATCAACAATGATTCATAAAATATCTAAAGCCAATCAATTCTAATTAATATACGTTGTCAAGATCTAAACTGTCCATTATCTAAAAAGATAATGTCAAAGATCTGCTTTCAATACCAAATTTACTTTACTGTTCAATTTTACTGATAATTTATAACTTTGAGATGGAAGATTCCTTAAAACAAAATAGAGACGAAATTTGTGAAAATATAACGGGGTTGCATCCTTTTAGCTATTTGTATCAAAACGATAACCATTGATATATTTTTATCTTGCTCGGTTTTTTGTTTTTATTTCAGGGATCAATTATTTTTGGGATTTCTTCAATATTAATCATTCTTCTAATTAGTATATCGATTGTGATTTTCTTCAATGCTGTTTGCGATTATGACAAACTTATTTTTCGTAGAAGACTGTTTTCCTAGTGGAAAATTACAAAGGCAGAAATCAAATCAAGAAATAGTTGTTGATAACATCCATAAATGATTGCAAATCACACATGACACCAGACTACCAATGTGCATATTTTTTAAATAGTGCAATTAACTGAAACATAAACAGATCAAGCAATTTTGAATTGTGAAAAAGAGTAAGTTTGAGAGTTACACCTGTGGGAAAGAAATATATCCAGCCTTGTTTTCGAAGATCTTTTTACGCGGTCCCAGTTTAATCTATTGTAAAAGGGACGTTTCGCCACTTTAAAGCACAGCAATATTCGTTGTGCAATAAAATTTAACAAATTGGAGATATACACCTGTATAACTAAAACGACAATGTAGACCATGTACATAATATTTTTTTTTAAATAGGTGTAAAACTTTCTTTTTTTCTACTTTTGCAAAGCCGCCTGAAGTCAGTTTTCAGTTATCACCAAACAATACTCGGATTTCTTTTCAACTGCGTTTTACTGTGCGTATTGCTGTGTGTTTGTTTATTGCACATTGTCTAAAGGTATTAGGGGAGGGTTGAGATCTCACAAAACATTTTTAATCCCGCCGCATTTTTGCGCCTGTTCCAAGTCAGGAACCTATAGCCTTTCTAAGTCTTTTGTGTTTTTTTCTTTAAATATTTTTTTTAATTTGTATGTTTCAGAGTTTAGCGTTGCGTCCATTTTGCTGAACTAGTATACATTATTGTTTAGTAACCAACTGAAGCCCGCCTACGGGTGCGGGATTTTTTGGCTGTGTGAAGACATATTGGTGGCCTTAAGGTTTTTCTGTTTTTTGGCCGGGTTGTTATCTCTTTGACATTTTCCCCGTTTCCATTCTCTAATCTAATCAAACAAGACATATTATTTATCATCAAAAATGATTTATATTTTCTATGTTTGAAGATTATTCCCTTAATATTAGTTCTAGAGTTCTCTGTAAACAATAGGTTCCGAAACTTATCGATCATGTCTCATATGAATGTAAAAATAAGGAGATGTGGTATGATTGCCAATGAGACAACTATCCACAGAAGTTCACATGAAGTGGATGTAACCAATTTTAAGCAACCGTACGACCTTCAACAATGAGAAAAAACCATACCGTATAGTTGGTTATAAAAGGCCCCGAAATGAAAAATATGAAACAATTCAATTGAGCATAAGGGCATAATTTATAACAAAACAATTTACGAAAAACAAATATGACTGACATGAACCAACGACAACCACTGAACTACAGGCACATAAAGAATGTGGTGGGGTTAAACATGTTTGTGAGCGTTCACCCCCCACCCCAAAAAAAAAACAACCTGGGAAAGTGGTGTAACAGCACAACATAAGAACAAACTATAAAAATCAGTTGAAAAGAAGTTCATTAACTACGGACTATAGAGATCATTCTTTACTAACAACACGTAGTAACCATGAATTTTTTAATACAGGAAATAAAAAATCAATTAAGGTTATTAGAAACTTCATTACTGACAACTGACTACTGACAAATTATCAATTCTTTCGAACTAGGGGTGCAGTTTCATTAAAGAAGTGAACATCTAAAACACAATTTAAGAGGCCATATTGTCATGAAATATGTTGATAAAATAAATTATAAATAAAAAAAGAGGAATGAAGGATTAAAAATGAAAACAACACGTTAAATAATTCCATGCGTCCGAGGCGCTTTTCTGGATTTACCTTCATCAGGAACGGTCAAAGCCTAATATTTAAAAGCCGAGGAGGTATAAGAACCGAAACAGTTGAAGAGCTATATGACAAACAAAATGGAATATCATTTCATAATAGATAATCCATGTAATAGGTCATCTTCGTTTTCTATCTGATGTATTTTGTGTTTTAAAACAAATTCAAATGGTTTAGAAGGACTAAAGTACTTTTAATCGCTGTCAGTGAAATTTCTGATGGAACTGTTTAGGGACCGTTCAATATTTATCAGATGGGTGGGCCGGTGCAAAATGGGGCGGGGCAGGCACTTTTGTGTAAATATTTGCAGACAAGATTTTTTTTTAATATGTAAAGTGGATGGGCCAGAACTTATTTTACAGGAAAAAATTTTGCTATAAATTTTGTCGGTGTGTAGAAAATTTCTTTTGCAAGCACACAAAATTAACATAATAAAAACAAAAATAACATTTTTAATATGATTTTAATGTATTTAAGAAATAATTAAATCATGTAACATGAAAACACAACATTTTAGAAATGATTAAATCATGTAACATGAAAACACAACATTTTAAAACTTTGATCAACCAACAATTTTCACATGAATGCAGTTATCTCCCATGTTTTAAAGCTTGTAAAATTATACTTGTTTAATATATTCTGTATATATAGCTTCTGATCAATGCTTAAAAATATAAAATGACTTTAGAAATAGATTTGCATACTGACTTATATTTACTTATTTCAAAATGACAGTATAACTTCAAAAGCACATGCATGTATTTAAAAAAAAAGTAAATTATTTGTTCTACTTTAAATAATACCAGAGGCTGTCCTCTATTACGTATTTCACTGATAGATAATTTTATCGTATGGATGATATTTATAATAATCTTAAAAACAGATATAGGATCAATATATATTTAGCAATATTTTGTTCCAAAAATATTTCAAACACCAGTCTTACAGTGTACAAGTATTTCTATTATATTTCAAGAACAAAGCAGGATATAATTAAGGTACATGTATTAAAGGAAAATCCGTTTGTTGATATAGTCTAACGTTTGATTTTGTCAGTTTAATGGACTTCCTCTTTTCTTAATTTAACTTGGAGTTACACATGTTACATCTCAATACATAAGTAATAGTATACTATATCAGCCAGTCTTTAATAGAGGCTAAAGAAGTGCTAACAATATTCATACAAGTTATAAACATATGAAGAAATATTAACCATACTATTAAATGTACTAAGTTTATATTTATTCTGAAATCTGAGGTCATTTTAAAAACAGTTTAATGTTTCTCTTTTTAAGTCTTTGTTCTATTAAATAATTACATAAGTGGTAGTTTTTAACGTTAAAAGCAGAATTCTCATTTAAAAGTAGCAATGTCTGTAATATATCATACATTGTATAGTCATGTTTATTTTGAAAACATTAAAAAGCAGGAGTTATTTCCCCTTAGTTATCAAGAGCAAGGCTGCACTTCAGATAAAATCAAATCTATTCATACTGGATTTAAACAACAATAAAATTTATGATTCTGATATATATATATATATATATAACATATATTTACCTTCATGTTACATGAAGGTAAATTATATGGCCTTCCAAATACCGTTTCGATTTCTAACATCACTGAAGAGACATTAATTGTCGAAATCCGGATATGGTGTACAAATTGTTGCACCTCATCTTTGCGGTATACCATCTTTTCCGTAAGTTTATTGTTTTCTGTTTGGTGATAAATTAATAATAAGATCTATGTTGTTACATCTGGTGATCAATTTATTTGGCAATCGCCAATGGCAGTCAGCAGGGTTTAAGAACATCAGTTGTTCGACCTGTTAGTCGAATGCGTTTTGTTAAAATATACTTTTTCACTTTTTGGTCTTTTGGAAAATGTTGTTTGTGCTGTATTTAGACCCCTCTACCAAGACATTTGTTTTACATGCACACGTATAAAAATTGCGGTTTTTATCCAACGCAATCATAGGTTTGAACGTTGTTTTCAATTTAGACTTGTATATATATATATATATATATATATATATATATATATATATATATATGGAATTAAGAAGCACATTTTGTATTTTGTATTACACCAAAGTCTATTCTTTGATTTCCAGACATAAATTTAAACATGCAAACATTAAAATAGAAAAAGAACCTAAATCAAAACTGATTGTCTTTAAGTTTAAGAGGGGCAAGCACTTTCTTTTATATAATTTTTGAGATGGGCAAGCACTTTTTTGTAGAATTTAAAAGGATGGGCATCAACTTTTTTAATGAAACAATATTAGGTATGCACTGGCCCATCCCTCTGATAAATATTGAACGGTCCCTTATTGAGGTCAGGTTTCCCTTTAATATTTTTAACGCATTTTGATTTGACAATACTTCTTATAATTTTTTTCTAAAAAATAATACTTCAAAATTTCAAATACTATCATAACTTCTAAATGGTTAATTGTTTGAAGGAATGGTGTGCGACTGGCACATGGAAAAGGTAGTATATTGGATAGTCGGAGAAAATTTGCTTAGCTTACTTGCCATCTACAGATCCGTCGAACAGTACATGTTAGACGTCCAGTGGACGTGACTTTCTACCTAGTACATTACAAACCGGATATAAAAACCCTATTCTGACAGGACGTTGCTGCGTATATTCACATCCCACACAACGAAACGGATTGTTATCTTAGGCAAGGGGTTTACCGCCAACTGGGATAAGTTTAGGTGCCCATACACAAAAAACCCAGTCAGCATAAATCGATTTATATAAACATACTGCATTGTGAATGAATTTTTTTTTTGTCCTAGCAGAGGTTGTACTGTTTGCAGTGTCAGTTATATGTGATGCAGTAGCTAAACAATATTTTTC
Source organism: Mytilus californianus (assembly GCF_021869535.1). Lineage (NCBI taxonomy): Eukaryota > Metazoa > Mollusca > Bivalvia > Mytilida > Mytilidae > Mytilus > Mytilus californianus. The sequence continues at coordinate 62,820,351 of NW_026262593.1, read as the reverse complement.
ATTGATTTTTCGATGATTTTAATATTATTCATCAAAATGATTAGTTGTTAAAATGTTGTTGTTTTTTTACTCTATCAATATCGTTATCCAAATTGCAGTAACAAGTCTCTAAAAGATATTATAAAGATTTACTTCCGAAATAATTTTAGTTTTGTTTTCGAATGACGTCTGACGTCGTCGTCTAATAACTTTTACAAAAATTTTCTTCTTTGAAATTACTGTCACAATTGGAAACAAACATCATTGGGGTATCTAGTTTAAACATATATATCCGATCATTCCGCCTGTCAAACAATATAGCTGCATGATAGGGCTAAAAATAGCGGTCAAATGCATTTTTTGTCTATCTAGAAAAACCGCGAAAAAAATCAGACGAGGGACAAAAAAGGTCAGAATGTTGGGATCTAACTACTGTCCATTTACATCAAAATGTCAAGCAACTTCTTTTAGGAGTTATTGCCCTTAAATGACCAATTTTACCAATATTTGTCATTTTTACTTATCATCTTGAAAATCATAATAGGATACTTTATTAGAAAAAATGATCAAAATGACAAGATTTACAAATATGTCAACCTTGCCGAAATCGTCAGTCAACCAACAGCCCATTGGCTAGTGCTTTGATATTGACAAGATTTGAATAATACATTTCGTTTGGAAACCTCAAGTTAAAAAAAACTATGCAAGTGTGCTAAATCTATGGTTGAACCTCCCTCACACAAAGTTAACCTTAGACACTATTAACTAACCATTTAAAGATTATTTGGTTTTTATGCTCACATACTTTCTTTTTATGGCTTTCAAAACTTTTTTTCACAAAGTAGTACTCAGTGGGGTTATTTCGGAAGCACGTGTCAAACGCATTGACGTCATATCATTTGAATGTATTTTACAAAATTGTCTGATCCCTAGCAAAAGGTAACATACAAAAAAAGGATAATCAGCAAAATCAGGAAATATGATTTTTGCTTCCCTTTTGTTAAAAGACGACTTTTGCAGGGTAAATTTACTGTATTTCAAATGATTGCAGTCTAAAATTGTAAAATTATAATGCGACCTGTAATTCATTTGCATAGGGCACCTTCATTTGGCCTGGAAGTAATTGTACCATTTCATGTTACGATAGATACCAATTTACAAACACTTATTATATGCAAGAGAATGCGTATCTATACGTATACGACATCTTGCCCAACTAGCACTATAATCTTTTCCTGTTTATGGAACCATGAAATCATGGTCAAAATCGTTATTATATATTTTTATTTGAGAATTTGTAAAAACTTACTAGCAATAAATATCTTTTTTTGATAGTGACTTATTAACTTCAACGGATGCTGGATGCCTGTGTAAAAAAACCAACTTTAAGTGATGAAGTAAATGTTTCTTCATAGATCGACCGGTTTCTTAAACATAAATTAAATATTTCCGCTTGTCCATAATAATGCCCAAGGCAATACTAATATTTTTCCATGGGGATGTTGGACTTTTATCACTTTTTTTTATAAGTCACCAATATTAACTCCAGCCTCGAAAAAAAACTTTACGATGCAATGAATAAAAAATCCCAAAATTATTTTCTTACCAAGATATCACAACCCTCTTACCATCCTTTAGTCCATGACAAATGTAAATCACACCCCTATCGGTCTTTTTGTCCCCCGCCCAACGCGTTGTAGGGGGACATAGAAATACCGGGCGTCCGTCCGTCAGTCCGGTTTTTTTTAGCGCTCTCACTTACAATTCTTGCCAGATTTTTATGGAACTTATATCATAGGTTTATATCAGCAATGTCATGGACAAGTTCGAAAATCAGTGCCGATCAATTATTTTTAAAATAGTTATGTCCCTTGTAAACATTAATTATATGGAAAATTGCATCGTTAGCGCTCTCATTTGTATAATTCTTGCCAGAATTTTATGAAACTTATATCATAGGTTTATATTTGCAATTTCTTGGACAAGTTCGAAAATCAGTGTTTATCAATTATTTTTAAAAGGGTTATGCCCTTGGAAACATTAACTATATGGAAAATTGCATCGTTAGCGCTCTCATGTGTACAATTCTTGCCAGATTTTTATCAAACTTATATCAAAGGTTTATATCAGCAATGCCTTGGACGAGTTCGAAAATAAGTGCCGATCAATTATTTTCAAAAGAGTTATGCCCCTTGGAAACATTAATTATATGGCAAATTGCATTGTTAGTGCTCTCATGCGTACAATTCTTGCCAGAATTTTATGAATCTTATATCATAGGTTTATATCAGCAATGTCTTTCACGAGTTCAAAAATCAATGCTGATCAATTATTTCTAAAAGAGTTATGCCCCTTGGATAGATAAAATATGTGCAACGCGGGGGACATTGGAACTCTGTTCTTTTATAATACAAAAAATAGTGATATTAGAACACAGATATTACAAACTGATGTACAGAAAAAGGCCAGTAATATGAATGTATTTAAGATTACTGAAATGGGCTCAAAATATGAATAAAAATGTTGGATTATTACAGCGATCGTTCTAGTTATAAAATGAATTATTCATCTTCAGACACACCTTTACTTGTGAGAAACAGAAAGGTGCTAACCTTTATTTCACGAATATGGCTGATTTAACCTTTATGAATTTTGGAAGGCATCTTTGGAGAAAAGGAAATGCTGCTTCAGACCACCAAACATTTGCAATTGTGTAATATCCTTCACCTTACTTTTCAGCAACCGTGTCTTTTAGTTTTACAATATAAAAGCTTAGAGTTTGTCTGGCGTTTATTTATTATACATCAGCAAAATAAATTTGAAGAATATGATATCGTTTTCATCGGATTTAACTATAGCAAAGTACAAGATAAAAATGTCATTGTTTTATTTTCATTATTTTTATTTTTCCGGATTATTTTTTTCTCTTTTTTTGTTTAAGTTTATAATGTTATTTTTGTACAGGCATGTGAGGTATGCCTAACCCCCTTTTCATGTTGTTTGCTGATCTTATAAAATTGAGAATGGAAGTGGGGAATGTGTCAAAGAGACAACAACCCGACCATAGAACAGACAACAGCAGAAGGTCACCAACAGGTCTTCAATGCAGCGAGAAATTCCCGCACCCGGAGGCGTCCTTCAGCTGGCCCCTAAACAAATATATATACTAGTTCAGTGATAATGAACGCCATACTAAACTCCAAATTGTACACAAGAAACTAAAATTAAAAATAATACAAGACTAACAAAGGCTAGAGGATCCTGACTTGGGACAGGCGCAAAAATGCGGCGGGGTTAAACATGTTTATGAGATCTCAACCCTCCCCCTATACCTCTAGCCAATGTAGAAAAGTAAACGCATAACAATACGCACATTAAAATTCAGTTCAAGAGAAGTCCGAGTCTTATGTCAGAAGATGTAACCAAAGAAAATAAACAAAATGACAATAATACATAAATAACAACAGACTACTAGCAGTTAACTGACATGCCAGCTCCAGACTTCAATTAAACTGATTGAAAGATTATGTCTTCATCATATGAATATCAGGCACAATCCTTCCCGTTAGGGGTTTAGTATCATACCATCATAACATATATGAGAAGAACATAACCCGTGTCATGCCAACAACTGGTTTTTAAATAAATGTGTTTAGTGCCGATGCAAAGACCCTATAAGTGAATCAATATTAACGCCAAAATATGCAATCTTTAATGACCTGACAACAGTATCGTAACTATATCCCTTCTTAATAAGTTTATTATGTTTATTTTTAGTAATATCGGTTATGATGGTTAATCAATGAAGTTATTTGAACACAAAACATTAATAGGATAACGCTTCCAGCCAATACATTTAACTTCGACTCAATACGACATAAAACAGGACTAAAATGAAAACACCAATTTAATAAAATTTATCAAAGTGATAACAGTATTGATGATCAATGACAACAGGTAATTAACATTTTATGGAAGGGATTCAGATAATCAAACAATATTTCTCAATTTGAGTAGTTTACAACTTGTAAGGAAAAAAATGTGTGCATTAGCTTCGAGATTAGTTTGTGTATAACCCATTATTGTTGCACCAGTTACAAATATTAATAATCTCAAAGTCAAATATATTTTGCTGATTAATGTTGACTCATGATTGTACTAACTTCTGTTATATATGTTTTATTGTATTAATTTTGATAATAACTACAATTAAAATCGTAATCAACATAAATGCTATATACTGTACACCATCCCTACTCATTAAAGGTGATAAAATGATTTTAATGTAAATACCTTTACATTCAAAAATAATATACTTTGATATGAAAGTTTAATATAAACATTTAAAGGGGCACTAGCTACGAGATTTGAAAAAAAAAAAAATTAATTTTTTGTTCAATCATTGATGAAAGTGAAATAGTGAAATAATAATTCGCTTTAGCAGCAGTTTTGTTCCATTTGGCAAAATTAGCTAAGAAACATGGCTGATGAATTAATCACTTGCAAGTGAATAATTAGACCTCATTGAATCCGTATTCATGTGAACTTCAATTTAACCCCTATCTAGAGATGGGTTACGCAAGAATTATGCGTGTTCAGTTATTTAAAGGAAAAGAATGTCAACATTGAAAGTGAAACAAAGGTAAATCATTTGCTTGACTGATTTGATCCACAAAAACTAATTCTTATACAGGTAAAAATCACGATTGGCATATATTTTAACCTTTAATATGAAATCAAACAGACCTAGAAAAATCCAATTGCACGAGTTTATGTTTATGTTTATATCGGGTTATATGACCGTCGGTAGTTTTCGGAGTCACCTCAATGGTTGATTAGATGGCGTCTAGAATAAAATACACACGAAATGCTGATACATATTATCAAGCATATGCATTGTAAATTGGTTATTTTAGACTTTTTATAATCTAGATATACGTTTTATCATGTTATAAATCAAATATGAAAATTTTAGTCAAATCGGTGAACATGATTTGACAGCTAATGCCCCTTTAAAATATTCAGAAAAACAATATTCGAATAAATGTCTCCTTTGATAAAAAATATTTGAATATGCGTCAAAAGCATAATTTTTTATCGTTCACCTTTGCTGTTGTTCATAAAATTCATTAACATTTGTCAAAAATATATAATCTTTATCCCTTGCAAATATTTCTTTTTTGAAATGTGGGTCGGATCCACTTTAAATGTAGGGGTGAATCGACCTGGGGACTGACAACGTGGGACGCCTCGAATTGGGTCCGGATCGTAGTGAAAGCATTATGATGACTTACTAATTGCATACAGTTATAAACAGAATGACGCAAAAATAGCTAAAAGGTAAAATAACAAAAATACCGAACTCCGTGGAAAGTTCAAAACGGAAAGTCCCTAATGAAAGGGCAAAATCAAAAGCTCAAACACATCAAACGAATGGATAACAACTGTCATATTCCTGACTTGGTACAGACATTTTCTTATGTAGAAAATGGTGGATTAAACCTGGTTTTATAGCTAGCTAAACCTCTAAATTGTATGACAGTCGCATAAAATTCCATTATATTGACAACGATGTGTGAACAACACAAACAGACATAATAGGTTAAAATGTTAAAAATAGAGGTACAGCAGTCAACATTGTGTTATAATCTTAATCACTATAGAAACAATCACATATGTCAACGAAGAAACACAAAAAGGCATAAAGACAAAGCACATTAGCAAAAATGAAAGACAAGAATACAAAAATTTACCATAGCACAATAACACAATGACGGGATATATAAGTACCGAGCCACGTCAAATGGATATCACAAAAAAAGATTGAACAGTAAAAGTAATATTCACAAAGACAAATAAAAGAATACTATAACACGTTATTAGGATGATAAACAACGTCAGTACCCAGAATATATACTTCAAGACCATCGTGTATTATTTGTGAAGTTGATACGGAATATTTATCGACAAGGTCTTTGTACATTCCGATGAACTTTTTTTAGAAAAAAGGACGAGACGTTCTTTGACATACCCCTGGTTCATCAAATTTCTGCTCAAACACTGGTGACGTTTTACAAAGTCTGAGTAGCAGTTACAAGCTCTTGAATACCGAATAAGTTGGGAAATGTATATCCCATATGCAGGTGAAGTTGGAATATTGCTACTAAGGCGGGTGAAATTGATAATTTCAAAATTAAAATCGTCTCGTTTGTCATAGATTCTGGTACTGAGACGACCGCATATGTCAAATTCGAAGTATAAGTCTAAAAATGAGGCAAAGGAAGCCGTGTCTGTTGTTTCTATAATTTCTAGTTCTGGGGGATATAGTATTGGAACCCAATCAGAAAAGTTTAGATTGTTAATTGAAAGAACATCATCAATATATCTGAATGTAAAATTAAATGATCTGGCGTCTTTGATCTTCTTGTTTTTGACAAGTGTCTGAAGGAACTCCGACTCATATGAAAATAAGAAGAGGTCGGCAAGTAGAGGCGCACAGTTCGTTCCCAAAGGAATGCCGACAATTTGTTGAAAAAGTCTACCTCCAAATTCAACAAATTTGTTGTCAATAAGAAACTCCAGCATACTGATCACTTGTCCCTCTGTGTAGCATGTTTTACATTTTTGTTCACTATTCACAAAATATGCCGTATGGTTTCCCAAAGTAATAAATTTATATCGTATGCTACCATTTCATGTTGAAAAGCCTTGTGGATTATTTCTTTTAGACAATTTTTCAATTTCACATGGGGAATGGTGGTATACAGGGTTGAAAAATCAAAAGTAATGATAGAACTTATTTCAGAAAAAGATCGAGATATAAAATTATCCAGAAGTTCTTTAGAGTTTTTTAGAATCCACATATTTCTGAAGACCCTCTTTCACTGCGGACAGAATTTTTGTCAATCTAATTGACAATTCTTTTGTCGAACATGCAGATGAGCCGGCAATGTACCGTTGTTTGTACGGAACTTTGGGAAGCTTAGGTATCCAATACAAACAATGTAAGTCCTCCAATTTGCTGTTCAATGTAATGTTTATTGAAGCCATGAAGGACTTATGATTCGCCAAAATCTCATCCTTGTCAAATGATATGTTCTTTTACAAGACACTTGTAGTAGTACGATTTACATACAAAGACAATATTATTTGAAGCTGTGTCCGCAGGAACAACAACCTACTTAACGTGAAGATATGATAGACATTTCACAGCCTCTTTGTCTATGAAAACGGACTTTGGTCGATCATTCATTTCAACTTATGAATGCGACGTTTTATCAGAGACCTGCTTGTTTTGACCTTTTCTTACAAGGTGTCCAGTTCAACTTCTTCTCGTTTAGCCCATGCTTGGCAATGGAATCCGTAATTATTTTGAAGTTATGATTTCAATTGATGTGTTGGGATTCTCAAAACTTAGGACCATGAGATATCACCTTTCGGAGATGTCCATGTTGAATAATGTTTAGATCCCAAGTAATAACATGGCCTGAGGGGCTGTAAATTTAAGGCGAGTGGGAACAGTCAAATGTCAGAGGGTTTTTTAGGTATTGTTTTAAATCAAGGTTCTGCTATGCTTGTTTATAGTTAAATACTTTGGATGCAATTGTTTTGGTGTAACTGTTTAGGATACAATAGGAACAGACTGATTTTAGAAATAAAGTGGAATTTTAGATGTTACCTCCTTGTGATGTAGAACGTTGCTGATGTTGATTGCATCAATACCTTTAATGGTAAACTAATAAAGATATCAAAGAAATGATGTATATAAAGCGAATACTGATATTAAATTGATGACGTGTTAGCTCATACAGATATCAAGTGAATGACTTATTAATAGCTCATCCAGATATCAAGTGAATGACTTATTAATAGCTCATACAGATATCAAATGAATGACGTATCTATAGTTCATTCAGATATCAAAGGAATGCCGTAAAGATAATTGCTCATTCAGATATCAAATGAATGACGTATACACGTATCTATACCTCATTTAAATATCAAAAGAATGACTGATTGAAAGCTAATACAGGTATTAAAGGGAAGACATTTCATAAGCTAATACGGATATCAAAGTAATGACGTATTGATAGCTTTAAGGAAAAACGTTCAATAGCTCTTGCATATATCAAAGGAATGACGTATTTTAATAATTCGTACAGATATGTAAAACATGACGAATCAACATAGCATACAAATATCGAAGGGATAACGTATAACTAGTTCATACAGATATCAAAGGAATGATGTATAACGTGTGGTCTTCTTATTGTATCTGCATGATCTTTATTTTTACTGCATGTCAATTGATTTTTTTCTTTAATATGTATCCAACTCTCTTGACTAACTTTTTATAATATATGCAGAGAATCGGCGTGTTCCGGTTATTCATATAGACAATAGAAAATGAATCAAAGATAGTACACCAGGAATATTGATTCGTTAACTGATTTAACACGCAATTCAATCCTATTCAAATATACCTGAAATTGATTACAGTATATTGAATTACAAATGATACCTTTCATTTAATGAAAAATAAAACATGTTAAATGATTGTTCAAACCGGATTGAAATTTACACAGTAAGATTGTTTTTGAGATAAAAAGTTATCAAAGGTTCTATGCGTAAACCAATCAACAGAATTCTGACATTAATTTATTGATCATTGTGAACATTTTTATACCAAGTTTAACATCTTTTAATGATTATGTCTCAATTTTGTATAATGTTTATTTGCTGTACCTGAAGACACGATTGATATTTAGACTGAATGACGTCATTATAATGAAAGAAATTATACCCGAATTTAAAATCCAATACCTTAGGGTTTATGATTCATGAGGATAAAGTATACTTTTATTTGATAGTCAAGGTACAGTAAATTTGTTGAATGCACCTATTTGAAGTAAAAGTAGCTTATTACTTACTTCTTACTTCGGTTAATCTTTTTTATTTTTAAAAATATAATTAATACCAGATGTAATATAATGTAGGACAGGACATAAGGCACAAAAAGAAAACAATAATTCAACTACAACACGGAAGTGCTTGGATAAACATTAATAATTCAAAATAGACATTGGAAAATCTATTGGAGAAATTGTTAACAGTTGATCAACAAATATGGCTACCTGTTATGAACTAGAGGTTGATTCCGAAGCTTTCACGTGTCTTTGGCTGACACAGAAGTCGTTTAATGAACAGCTTGCTAAGAAGTTCAAGAAAATAACAAGCATTAACGAGATTGGTAGCATTTTTCGTAAGCCTCACATAAGCGTATTGACTTTTTCGCATGTTGATAGTTTTGATTTTATAGTTGGTTGTCACAATCAATGTAAAATTGTCTCTTTTAAAAAGAGTATTAAGATGTTTGAAGATTATACCAAACCCAAGGTTGTGGTAGTTTTATTGAGCCCAACAAGAAAACAGGGGATATGTTGCCTCAGTGAGAAAGTAAGTTTTAACTATAAACTAACTATTTGTTTATATAGTTTGAATCATAATGAAACATTACCTGTTACATTGATATATCTTTCATCTTTTATATTAAATGATTTGTCATGTATTCACCGTCACTTCAAATATTACAAAATAGAAAGAAGATACAAAGTGATAAAGTCTAAATCGTTTATAAGTCATTATGAAAAGCTAACGCAAAATAGTATATATTTCATGTCTACTCCAAAGACATACACACATTAGCATACCAATAGGTGAATGGTTTTGAAAAAAAAATATCGTCAGGTTTTCAGGACAACGGTAATTTCAAGCCCTTGCCAGACAGAATCAATACATACAGAAAAACAAAATCTCACAAACCGACCAAAAATGAAATCCAAAGAAATGCGGTATTCAAAGCCTTCTATACGATATTGGCTTCGCTCATTGTTGAAGGACAAACAATGACCTTTATTTGTTTTTTTCCTTATCCTTTGGTCTCTGTAATTGACAATAATGCCAAATCAATTTATTCTTTTATTGAGGCAATTTGTCTCGCTGTCACTTGGCTTTCAAAAGTGATTCAAAAGTTATCCTTACATACAATAACATGATGATGAAAATACATTTTAAATTGAAACTAAAGTAAGAAATAGATACCATACGTTTTAGAAAAGTATGTTAAATCAAACTTATTTTAGGAGATATAATGAAATAGGATAAACAAACCAATAGTATGTACAAGTTAACTTTGAATATAGTACAATCAATGTTAGATCTGCAAATAATACGGTCTACTGTTTATTATAAAAATAAGGAGATGTGGTATGATTGCCAATGAGACAACTATCCACCAAAGTTCAAATGGAGTGGATGTAAGCAATTATAGGCAACCATACGGCCTTCAACGATGAGAAAAATCCACACCGTGTGGTCGGCTATTCATAGTCGAATGTGAATACAAGCTTTAGAAAAGGGGGAAATGAGTATAATAAACTAGTCCGAACAAATGTATGAATTAAAGATCTATCATATTTTGAGTACTTGTGCCCGTTTTAATCTTTATCTGTGTTGTAACTAAACTCGTCCATACAATAATCAACGCACTGGTAAACTGGTTAAGCAGATAGTAAAACAATCAAATGACTGATGAATTGATAATAAATATTAGCATTTAACTGAAATTTCCTAGAAATAACATAAATCGTCCATACAACTATCAACGTACTGGCAAACGATTTACAATCCCGTTCCCTTTTCACGAATGTGACCTACCGATATAGACTATTTACTAAGTTAGTATTGTACTCACATTAGCAACACGACGGGTGCCACATGTGGAGCAGGATCTGCTTACCCTTCCGGAGCAACTGAGATCACCCCTAGTTTTTGGTGGGGTTCGTGTTGCTTAGTCTTTAGTTTTCTATGTTGTGTTTTGTGTACTATTGTTTGTCTGTTTGTCTTTTTTCTTTTTTAGCCATGGCGTTGTCAGTTTATTTTTGATTGATGAGTTTGAATGTCCCTCTGGTATCTTTCGCCCCTCTTTTATACAGATGGTAACAAAAATCGAATGGCTAATGAATCAATAATATATATTTGCATTTAATTGAAATTTCTTGGAAGTCACTTATAGTGTTGTTTTAATTCCAGTGTCAATTATTTCATACATATTCAGAACAAACAAAAAACAATAAAGGATATTTTAAATGTATACTAGTAACTTAAATTGAATTTTTATAAGATTTTTTTTAAAAAGAATGAACACATAGTCTATAAGTACAAATCCGCAACAACAACTAATAAAAACAAATTTCAAAAGGTCATCGATAACAGTAAACATTGGCTAAAAGTAATTTTTTGCATCAATACCTTCGGAAATCTTTTTAGTTTTTGACTTGCTAAGGAACAGTTCTGTCACATTTTAAATCAAAGTTTTATATTCAAATTTGTAACCCTGTATCTTATTTCCAGTTAACAAGAATGGTAACAACTTGAAAAATTCACCAACGACACAGTATATGTAATTGATAAGGGGGGTTCATATACAATTTCATTTTTGCATATGTTGGATGACAGGCACTGGGCATTTTCCTTTTTATTAGCGTAATGTAGGAATGTATTGTCATGTTTGATCAAATAAGAGACAAAAAATACAGTTCTGATGAACGCATCACTCTTCTGTCACAGGCGTAACATTATAAACAAATTTTCGACCCGAGCTTGATATGTGATTTTTTTCTTTTGAAGTTTTGTATTTATGTATCCGATGTTCTTAGGTGATCCTAAAATGAAACGTATTTATACAATTTGCATTTGCTTTAGTTAAAAAAAAAAAATTCTCAATTCGACATTTATATAATATTCTTTATCTTAAATGGACATTAGCTGTCAAATTCATGACTGAATTGACTCAAATTCTAACATTTGATTAATAACACACTGAAACGTATATCCAAATTACAAACAGTTTAAAATAAACACCTGATAGTGCCTGAACTCGGTAATATATCGTGTGTATTTTTATCTAGACGTCATCTAATTAACCCTCGAGATGACCTCCAAAGAATGCCGACGGTCATTTAAATTGATATAAACATAACAGTCAGGATTCTACTTCGTCAAAATTATCTCCCCATTACGCCAGTTAATTTTTACAATCGTAAAATGGAAGCCATTGTAGGGATGACGCGCTGCCAATTTAACTCTTGAAAACAGATAAATTTATCCACATAGCGCCATTACAATCCTTATATGCTAGTTGTATTTTAAAAGACAAATTTATCTACTATCTATTGAGCATCATTAATTGTACTTTTCTGCATTTAGTCAACTTAAAAACTATTGTCTAATCGATTGTCAGGTGGAATTTTCGAAAGTTAAAATTAAAAAAAAAATTAAATATTTTGTGGAAGGGCAGACTAAAAATTTTCAGAGGTTGAAGACTAATAACCCTAGATAACACGCACAAAAAATGAAGTTTTTTTGAAGTTATGCATTTTTAAGATCCACTTGTAAAGTCTGTCGTAAAGTAATTTTAGTAAAAATTTGTTATTCGAACACACCTACTCTGTTGTCATGACTCATTAGAAAGGTATTTCACTTGACCCATATATTTCATTTTTTAGTACTGTGAATTTTAAATGTTATTAAATCAAACTGTATCCTTAATATAAAAAATAATAGAATCTGAAGCGAGATGATGTTTTTTGCTTTATACGTTTACAAGACAGAATAGTCAACTCAAACACACCAGAACATAAAAAGGTGCACTCGACTTTCTCTTTTCGATGAAATTATTGCCAATTTTTAGGATTTTTCCCCAAAAAACTGTCGCCGGGGGCAGAGATGCAAATTAATGCTTTAAAAAGATCAATCTAATATCTTTCTGTGTAATTTTTTTCGGCATAATTTATGCTTATGCACAAAAAAAGATCCACTTGTGTTTGCATCTACCACAATCGACTGTTTTATGAAAATGTGTCTATAATTTAAAAGGCTACAAATATCTCGAAGCTCCATACTATAATTTAAGTAAAAACACGTATATAAGATGCATTAAATCTTAAATTATGCACATTTATTAAACTTTTAAAGCCTATAAAAACAGAGGTAAACAATTCAAATATACCAATTTTGCTTGTTTACCTTCTCTAACAAAGAGTTCCATTTCTTTTGTTTAATTTCAAGTGGGTATCCGCCTGATAAAAAGAAATATAAATAGAAAATGACCGCGTGCAATTGGATTTTTCTAGGTGTGTTTGATTTCATATTGTAGGTTAAAAGAATGTTCATCATCGTTTTTACCTGTATAAGAATGATTTTGTTGTAGATCGAATCAGTCAACCAAATGGTTCATCCTTGTTTCACTTTCAATGTTGATACTCTTTTCCTATTAATAGTTGAATACATGCATGACCCATCTCAGGCGAATGGGGTTAAATTGAAGGTTACATGAATACGGATTCAATGAGGTCGAATTATTCACTTGCAAGAGCAATGTTTCTTATGTTAGTAAGAAGCAAATTGTTATTTCACTTTTGCACTTTCATTAATGATTCAACAAAAAAATATCATATTTTATTTTTTATCTTATCTCGTAGATAATGCCCATTTAAATCAAAATGACAAATCTGCTTTAATATTAAGGTCATACATCTAACGCCAGAATTGTCGTCCGATCTAAAGATTTACCCCATATCTTTCGTGATTGGTTTGATAAACTCTGGATCCACATGTAGGTCCCTGCTTGCATAGCAGGATAAACTTACCATGTTGACTCTCCTGGTCTCTTCCCGCAGAAATTGATGCGACTCTCTTAGGTTTTTTGTCTTGGTGGATATATTCCAAATATATTTTCGAGTTCATTATATCAGTACACTTATGTAGTACCTTCCGTTGTAGACAAATGCGAATCTCTTATGATTTATTTTTGGGGTGGATACATTCACACATGTTTTCAAATTTTCTTTTATACTCGTAAACTTATGTTGTTCTTTCCGCTCTAGACACCTGCGACTCCCTTTTTTTTGTCTTGGTTGATATGTTCCAAATATATTTCGAGTTAATTAAATCAGTAAACTAATGTCGTTTCTTCCGTTCTTGACACTGGCGACTCCCTTATGTTTTTTTTCTTGGTGTATCTATTTCAATTACTGTGAAAGTACTTTTATTCGTGGGGTACCAATTTTCGTGGTACAACAAATGTATTCGTGGGAGGCTTTATCCACGAATTTAAGTGTCCAACGAAATATTACGAGTGTTGTCCAAAAAAACACATGGAAAGATCCCCTGTAGGTTTGATTACATAGATACGGGCAAATCATAGTTATCTAGAGAAAACATTGAATATCAGCAAACGCATTATGAACTATATGCAGTGTAGTAGCACCAGTATAGCATGTAAAACTTCAGTTGGATTTTAATCTTTAATTAACATAAGTTGTACTACTTTTAACCTTTTTATTCTCATGAAAAAAATAGTTTTGAAAGATGAAAGTCAGACTTCCGTTGAAGATATATGATGATGAAGTGTTCATTTTATCTACTCATATTTCTCACTATAAATTATAACTTCTTATTGGGCTTTCTTTTCTAATTCAAATTACATTTGTAGCATTTCTTGTGCAACCCTGTTCTTTAAATGACATGTTTATGGCCCAATCTTGATGATCGTTAATCTGTTGATTGTTCGATCTCGGGTTAATTAGTGTCACCACTTCTGATTACATATGTGCAACAATTAAAATGTTTACTCTGCAATTTCCTTCAATAAGACCATTTGTATTCAGAGATGAATAATCAGCTTATTTCTGAAAGGAATTATTTTATTAAAAAATTTAATGAATGTTATCAGAAATGAAAGACGAAAATGTAAGTGAAAATGAACAACATATGATTATTTTCAAGAATCTTCGTTTCAGATGGGGTCTTCACCTGAATTTTTTTTTAAAACACGAAAATCCACGAATCTAAGAACCCACGAACATGCAACTTTTGCTCAATCCACGAAAATTGATACCCACTAAGTACTTTCACAGTATATAATATCTTAAATCAGTAAACAATTGTCGTTCCTTCCATCTAGACACCTGGAGTTAATACAAAAAGAATATTAGTCCGTCCGATAACATGGTTATTAAACGAAAAGTGTATAGTTATATATAAGGTATCATTTGAATAAACATTCAAAGTGACACGTACTTATTCAGTCAAACCCAGATAAGTTCATTATCATATCCTTCTAAATGATGAACAAATAACACAAGATAACACATGATAACAAAATTATTGATAATTTTGAGAGCGCCCATTATTTTTTATCCGAACATTTGAGTTGCAGGTTCAGTGTCCTCGTCTAATCATACACTTTTCGCAAATTTCTAGATACTGTGGAATCATTTATTCTTGTGCTGCAAATTTCATGTAATCGTGATTTTGTGGTTTTGTAGAAGTCTGCTTGCTATGCAGTATGGATTTTGCTCATTGTTGAATGTCAAACGGCGATATAGTAGATGATTTTAATCTTAAATGGTCATTTTGATCTGAGCATCACTTTTCAGTCTTTCGGTCAATTTTCATACCCCTCCCCTGCGGTAAATTCAGTGCTGTTCAGACAATTCGCTTGTAGTCAATTCAGTACTGTTCAGTAGCTTTTCAGACAACTGTTGATGTGTACATGTAAAAGACAACTACTGAATATAGAATGAACATAGACTGAACAGATTTTAATTGACTGCAAGCAAATTGTCTCTAGGATTACTGAAATAACCGTAGTGAATAAGTCTGGAAATTACTTAACAGTTTAATGGTAAGTCTTTTGAGAGTTGTTCAGATCAAAACGACCGTTTCAGATCAATATTGGTTCACTCGTGAAATATATTGGTGCTGACTTCTACGTCATTTTATATTTGGTGGATAGTTGTCAATCATAGCACATCTTCTTATTTTTATTTAATCTATATGTTTATGATATTTGTTAAACACTTAATTTTGTGGTTCCACTATACCGATGAAATCTACGGAAATTAATGCAAAACGAAAAATACTAAAAACACAGAAGAAATAATACCATTTGATATTGAAATTTATTATATGTTATACATAATTTTGATATTTACACACTAGCGATTTCTCAAGCACATTTACAAAAAGCAAGCCCTGTAACATGTTCTAGGGATCGTTTTTAACGTGAAATAAAGTGTGAACTTTTCCTCCGTGTTAAAACCTCTTTGTTTCTCCGAGAAAAACAACCAAATAATCGCTGTTCATGTTCTAGTATTTGTAATATAAAAACGTATTAACAAAAATACCAAACACCAAGGTAAGTTTAAAAACGGGAAGTCGATAAAAACTGACAAAATTAAACGTTAAACTTTATCAATCAAAAGACCGAAAGGAAAAAAAACTGTCATATTCCTGACTTGGTAATGGAATTTTCCGAAGACAATGGTGGATTAAACCTGTTTTTATATCTAGCTTAACCTCCAACGTGAGGCTGATAATTTCCTATGACCTTTTCAGTTGTTTTCTCTCGAATTAAATCATTATCGGTCATAATTCTTATAACGTATGTTTAGGTATATGGTAAATGCTAATATAAAATATATTCCTTCGATATCTTTGTAGGACTATAAACTGATACACATTGTAGACGACGTCACTAAACATCCTGCAAATGTAGTGTACCTTGTTAAAGCCCCTGAAGACAACTCAAAATACAATATAGAAGATCTCGAGACATTAAGCGATGAAATAAACTTGAAGACCAGTGGAAAGATTAAAAAGAATGAGATATTCAAAAAGATATTTTTATCACAAGACGACCAACTTCAAGTTCGTATTGGAGCGTGCTTGCTTGATAGTCTTACTCGTATTTTGAAAAGAGTTCATGAAGAGGTGAACTTTTTTAATGACTCAATTAAATATAAAATGACAGATTTAGTACAGAAAAAAAATGCTAATATCAACTGTTTTGAGAAATTCATTTCAAATTCTGATTTTGAAATATGCAATTTGGCATCACAGAGATCAAATCGTGTACATATAAGAGATTTAAGTAAGCTTTTAACAAAGGAAATTGAAAGTAAATACTTACTCGTGGGAGGAAAGCTTTCAAAAGGCCGCACAATTTGCCACCTCGATAAAAATATTAAGGCTAGACTTGATATTATTCTTAAGAAAAGAAAATTATTTTCGAGAAAAGTGTACCATAAACTGTATGGACGCACAACAAAGGCTGCATATACGACACTTACACGAAGTATGACAAAAGAACGTTCAGTAGCCGAAGTCTCACCGTCATCACAAGAATTAGAAACAAAGATGGGTAGAACACACTATTGTTTGACAATGTGTAGCAATATTCTTGTTAGAAACTATTACAAAGAGATAGCAAAAGATGTTTATACGGAGCTGCTTAATTTTTTCAAAAGATGTACCAAAGATCTAGAAGACTTTTTGCAGATAATTTCAGATGAACGGTCAAGGAGGGTCAACAGCTTAAATATTCATGAGTGGAAAACAATAGCGATGAGGTATATACTTTAGACAATTAATTTTTTAATGGTAAACAAATAAAAGGATAAAAACTGTTTAATGTTTTAACCAGTGCTGAAAATAAAATTATAATGTAGGGAGATCAAATGCTTTTTGCGTGGCATTATATGAATTATAATCGACGAAGTCGGGTTACAATAAAACAATCTACATTTTTAGTATATCAATATCTTTTAGTAAACCCAAAATCACAAACTCTCTATGTTCTGAGGCTTGCATCAGGGAATTTATTCTTTTCATTTCCTTTATTCTAAGATTTCATAAAAAAAATCATTAGAGTACACAATGTACACGAACATTTGAATATTTGATAATTAAAAGTAATAATATCAATATTAAAAACTAAATATACAGGATTTCCCATCCTTTGCTTGTTACACCTGTCACATTGTTTTCAGATGACCAAGACATTCGACAATTGTTTTACTCTCACTATAACTTTCAACTCTTTTTTTTCCAGAAATGTACTCACTAAAGGGTTTGGATGTGTTGGAAACAATATACGCATTTACATGAAAAATAATGATGAAAATGAGAAGACATCTGTTTCCAATTATGTAAAGAAATATCTTAATGACCCTCCTGGGAAGTACCAGCTGCAAATTGAATATAAAGAACGCAAAATCACTTTATTCTCGAAACTCGAACAAGGAAGTAAAATTAATAAAAAAAAGATTGCGACGCGAACTGATAAGCCTAGACAATACGGATCGCTCGGAATGTTTCTTGAGGACAAAAATGGAACATATTTCTTTACTACTTGTGCACATGTGATTGGGAAAGAAGAGCATGCATATTCGCCAGATGACAATTCAAAACTAGGTCAAAACGTTTTTATTTACCAATCAGAGGGCAATGAAAACGACCAACAAAACCCTTACATGGATTTTTCGGTAGTTCAGGTGTCTCCAGAAAGAACCTTAACCTGCACATTTGGTCTAAAAACGACTGGCGGTTATTTCATTTCCGGTCGAATATTCAAAGGGGACTTGTCAGAAATTTTAGAGCGAAATGTTTATAAATGGGGCGCAACAACACCTTATTTAAGAAAAGGCAAGTGTGTTGGATTTGAGGATGAAGGCTCTCTTTTGTGTCTAACGGTAGATACTAAAAAATTTGCAGAAGAGGGCGATAGTGGAGCCATTGTTTGTGTTGGAGAAGATGTGGACACGGGATTAGCTGCATTTGTTATCGTTGGCGGTTCTATTGACGATTCCGAATCTGCAAGTGCTTCAACATACGGAAACAGCTATTTAGTTTATAAAGTATCGGATGCTCTTGATAAAGTGTCTGAAATGAGGCCATGTTTGATCCCAGGCAAAAGAACGATTCCAATATCCTCATCAGTTTCAGACTTAGAGCACCTCTAACCGTAAAGGAACCAAAAATGCTGAAAGTCGTTAACACAATTAGAATATGCATTATACACCATTACACCATAATTACAACATGTTCTAACGCCTTTTTGCCTTTCAAATGTGAAACACCTATGTGTCAGTGACTGCTTTAGAATTTTCGTGATTAGTTCCGTTTCTCAGATTTTATAATCAACTTTGCAACTCTTTTCGATATGAGTGTATGGTAAAAAAAAGTCCATCTGACAGGAATCATCTTGACTTGTCCTCTTCCATGGAACCTTGATATTGTTAAGTTCATGTGATACTTTTAGTTATACCATGATATTTAAGACTGTTCACCTAGAATTCAATATCAATCAAAAAGGCGACAGTAGAAAATTTTACACGCATGTTCTATCGTTTTTTTTTTAAATCAAAGGCCTATTCAAAAAACAATTCCAGAAATTTTTTAAAGCTTTCTAATTTAGAATTTAGTAAATTATGAATTACATTAAAAAGTTCATTCTTTAAATCCTAATTTGAAAATTAACACACTATTTGTGTTACAAACTGTTGTAGCAACTAAAGAAATTTCAGTTATATCTCTTTTAATATCTATTGACAAAGGTCTATAGATTCCGTCTCCTCACACATAGTTTTCTTAATTTTACCACTACCCTGTTGGAAGCATTATGAGTAAATCCATTCCTGTCTACAGCAAGTCGACCTCGATAAAAAGGTTGGCGTGTGTATGTGTCCACACAGTTTGCCAGCCATTCTGCAAACTGTTTTTTAACTTAAGGTTGGTACCATGAATCTCACTTTAATCAATAAACACGGTGAACACAAATAACTTTTAGGTATTCTGATGACATATTTTTTTTCAATTCAGGATAAAAAATCTTCTTGTTCGTGTTTCGCTGATAACAAATATATTACCATCACTAGCATTTATGATGGGACTCAGTAGGAGTCAGAGGTTTGGTTTTGATACTGTAAACCAACCAGTCCAAAAATAACGCGATTATAAATCTTCATGAATATTCAAATCTTGGATCTAAGACGATTAGGGTTAAACGGCAGAAAAAATTATTTTACAGTCCTTTTACTATTGTCTACAATAATCATTGTCTCTAGATTGAAAAAAAATTCAAAGTTACAGCTATTTTATCATCTTTAACATAGCACACATCATATGGATCTCATTTATATGATTTCATTTATGTAATAAAGATTTTATCGCTTCTTAACTGAATCAAACGATGTGTAAGTAAAGTGCAAAATACTAAGGAAAACACATAAAAAACGCAAATTTATCTTGTAATAATAAATGTAAACACTATTTGTTTTAAAAAGAAAATTGAAAGAAAGCTAGTGCTTAAAACAAGGCTTTTTTAAACGTGGTGGTATGTTAAAACATGGATGTCAAAAATGCTATAAGATGTTCGCTCCTCTGTTTCAAAATAACAAACTTTTTCAAAGACTTGTAGATTGATAGTATATTAATAACGGAACTTAAAAAGCAGAAAAATGACAGGTGTGTGTCCTTGTTTTTTGGGATATAATCAATTGGAAAGAGGTGAGGCCGATTCCCCCTGATTTTTTTCACAGAAGGGCCAATTTCAAAAAGTGCTGAAAGAATACAACTTACGATAAAAACAAGAAATAAAAATGTTTTTTGATCAATATCTCGATTTTTATATATTATGATATGTCTGAAAAATAGTTAATTTAACCCCCCAAAAAAGATGAAAGTAAAATAAGCGGAATTTACCGTGTTTTTAGGTGGGAAAAACAGGGAATCCCCCGAGAAGGACATTTCAAACCAAAACAAAGTTATGTTTTTTGTTATTTATACAACTTTTGTCCTCAAAAATGAAATTGGTTTAGTGTGTCCTTAATACCTAAAAATCAACTTTTTTAATAAAAAAAGTGGAACAACACTAAAGTGTACCTATATAGCTGCTTAATAACAAAGTTGTCTCCAAGAGTCGCCGTGGCTCCATCGGTAGCGCATAGAACTGTTAGTGATAGATTGTGTTTAAGAAGGGGTTCAAATCTCATGCAGATTTTTTGTGTTGCAATATTACATTGTAATGTTTCTATCAGTTTTTTTTCCGGATGTTTGTTTAATTCATAGTGTCATTATGGATCATTTTGACTATATATCATTTCATTAAAGAAAAAAATTAATGTGTTGCTTATTGTGTGCGTTCGTTTTACTATCCATACTCTTGACTTACTTCCTATTCCTGTATTTACATTTATAATATATGTGCAAGAAACAATTGCCGTCAAACTGAAGTAGGTGCTTGTACATAACCAATAACACGAGAATTGATTATATAGCAATGAAGCCCAAATGTTGTGTGTGTAATATACACATAACGAAAAAAGGCCATAGCAGAAAAAAATATTTCATTTGGCTTGAAAGGTGATCTTAATCTTATATGGCCGTCATATGCACACTTGTCTGTAATTGGCTGAGATGTCCTGTACAAACTTTCTATTATTTGTACTGACGCGCCGACTTTATGGCATCCACAGAAAATAGCTATTTCTGATTGGTCGAAATTTAGAAGTCTTTTTTGAAACTATTATTACAGATAAAATGTAACTTTGGTGGAAAGATGAAGTGAAGGTCTTCTAAAAATTTCGTTTTACCATCGCCCAATATGGTTGCGGTATATGATTAATTTCATGTCCGTCCGTGTCTGTTGCACATTTTTTTTCCTGAATTGCATGGGCTACTAATACAGTTTGGGATCGATTTCACTGGTTAATTTCACTTTTATCGTCCCAGAGTTATGGCTCTGGATAGACTTGAAAATGCATGAAATTTTGGTTTTCCAATGATAAAAAGAGAACCTTTTGACGGATTGCTTAGACATTTTATCGCAATGTTGATGACCACTAAAAACTGTTTTGGTTTGATTTTCGTTGATTAGCACTTGTCCTGTAGTAATGGACCTTGATAAATTTGAAATTGGTGACATTTTGGTTACGGGTTGATAAATAGAGAATCACTTGAGGAAATAAAAAGAAAATTTACAAGAATGCGAAAGAAAACTAAATACAAAATGACCTTTCTATTAGTTGATATCACGCACACTGTTCAAAAGTTGTGGTCGCTGATTGTTACTGGA